>NC_057810.1:313238711-313461957 GCF_018294505.1 Triticum aestivum
GGGGCCGCGCTGGAGGTCGGGAAGGGGTACGGGGCGGCGGGGCGGCCGGCTACGGCAGACGGGGTCGGCGGCGGCAACGCGGGTGTGGGTGGGGAGGGAATGAGAGAGTGAGAGAAGAGACAGAGGACGGGGGCGGGACAACCGTTAACGTACCCGCCTCTTTGCCGTCCGCCAACGGTCGGAAAAGTTTCTTTGCCGTCCGCTGGTGGACGGCAAAGAGGTCGGGCCGGTGGGCTATAGTTGGTTAAACAATATTTGGACCTACCAACCTCTTTGCCGTCAGACAGCAGACGGCAAAGAGTTGGCTGATGGCAAAGACCTTGTTTGCCATCAGCCACTTCTTTGCCGTCCGTTTTCTTGCGGCTGACGGCAAAGACCTTCTTTGTCGTCAACCAACAGACGGCAAAGAGTTGGCAGACGGCAAGTAAGCTAATTCTAGTAGTGTCCCATTCATCATAAAGCTTTCTAGGGATTGAAACTTCCAACTGAAGTTTTTCTTCAAAATATTTCATCATACCATCAACAATAAGTTTAGTGAAAGCTTTATTTTGACTGTAAGCATGAGGTGAATTAAGCATGTGTTGCAACAAGGAAATGCAATCAATCAAACAACAATTATCATAATTAAAATCCTTGAAATCCAAAAGAGCGGGTTCATCACTACTTAAAGTTTTGACCTCGCCAATCCCACTTTTATCATTTTTTTCATTAGGATCTTCACCCTCCAAATTATTGGGACGCCTTCTAGCTAAAGTTGACTCATCTCCGGTTCCTTCTTTATGAAGTTTTATATTAGCAAACAAAGATTCAATAGGAGTCACACCAATCACTTTAAGATCTTTATCATTATTATCACGAAAACTAGAAGAACGTGCTTTTTCTAGCCAATCTCTCTTAGCATGCATCCTAGCGGTTCTCTCTCTACTTTCATTAATAGAAATTTTAATAGCTTTCAAAGACTCATTAATATCAAGCTTGGGTGTCATGGATCTAATCTTGAAAGAATCAATCTCCTGAGAAATTCTATCAATGTTTCTAGCCAAATCATCAATCTTAAGCAATTTTTCTTCTACCAAAGCATTGATTTTTTTTAGATTTAATGAAATCTTTAATATTATTCTCAAGATCATCGGTTATCGTATTATAGTTTCCATAAGAATTTTTCTAGGAATTTCCATGGTTATTATAGGAAATGCTGGGAAACGGCCTAGGATAAAAATTGCCTCTATACGCGTTATTACCAAAATTGTTCCTACCAAAAATATTCACATACATAGATTCATTATTATTCTCAATCAAAGTGGAGAAAGGAATATCATTAGGATCAATAGGATCACTCTTACTAGCAATCAATTTCATAAGTTCATACATCTTTCCACTCAAAGTATTAATTTCTTCAATCGCATGCACTTTTTTACCGGTAGACGATCTTTCGGTATGCCATTGAGAGTAATTTGTCATAATACTATCTAGGAGTATAGTAGCTTCTCCCAATGTGATTTCCATAAAAGTAACACCCACGGCGGAATCTAAAAGATTTCTAGATGCAAAATTCAATCCAGCATAAAATATTTGTATGATCATCCATAAGCTTAAACCATGAGTAGGACAATTCTTATCATCAATTTCATCCTCTCCCAAGATTGTGCAACATGTTCATGATTAAGTTGCTTAAAATTCATTATATCGTTCCTAAGGGATATGATCTTAGTGGGAGGAAAATACTTGGAAATAAAAGCATCTTTACACTTATTTCATCAATCAATACTATTTTTAGGCAAAGATGAAAACCAAGTTTTAGCACGATCTTGTAGTGAGAAGGGAAATAACTTTAATTCAACAATATCATTATCCAGATCCTTTTTCTTTTGCATATCAATCAACTCAACAAAATTATTTATATGGGATGCAGCATCTTCATTAGGACTACCAGAAAATTGTTCTTTCATAACAAGATTTGACAAAGCGGCATTATTTTCATAAGATTCCGCACTAGTGGCGGAGCAATCGGAGTGCTAATAAAATAATTATTATTAGTGTTGGAAAAATCACACAACTTGGTATTTTCTTGAGACATATTGACAAAGCAAACAATCTAGCACAGAAGCAAACAAAAAGAAAATGAAAAGACGGACGGAAAGAAGGCAAATAAAAATGCAAATATTTTTGTGTTTTTCTGAAAATGTTTTAGAAGTGGGGGTGAGGAAAACGAGAGGCACATGTCAAATAATGTAAATGCAAGAGATGAGAGTTTATGATAGGTACTTGGTAGATTTGATGTAGATCCTCCCAGGCAACGACACTAGAAATTCTTCCTGCTACTTCTTGAGCTGGCGTTGATTTTTCCGTTGAAGAGGAAAGGGTGATGCAAAAAAGAAGAGATAAGTATTTACCTCAGTTAAGAACCAAGGTATCAACCCAGTAGGAGGAACACACAAGTATCCAATAGATGCACATGCACAAACTAATGCAGTTGCACACAACGCGAAAAAGGGGTTGTCAATCCCTTCACGGTCACTATCAAGGGTGAGATTTAATAGAGATTGATATAAAAGATAAGTAAAAGTGTAAAATAAAGTAAATATAGATAAATTACAGTAAGGTATTTTTGGCATTTTGGTTTTATAGATCCGAAAACAATATGATAAAAATAGACCCGGGAGCCATAGGTTTCACTAGAGGCTTCTCTCTTGAAAGAAACATACGATGGGTAAACAAATTACTGTTGAGCAATTGATAGAGAAGCGCATAGTTATGAAGATATCTAAGGCAATGATCATGAATATAGGCATCACGTCTGCGACAAGTAGACGGGCTCCTGCTATATCTACTACTATTACTCCACACATCGACCACTATCCAGCATGCATCTAGTGTATTAAGTTAACAAGAACGGAGTAACGCCTTAAGCAGGATGACATGATGTAGAGGGATAGATCCAATCAATATGGTAAAACCCCATCTTTTTGTCCTTAATGGCACCAATACAGATACGTGCCTTGCTACCCCAGATGTCATTGGGTGAAGACACCGCAAGATTGAACCCATCACAAATGACATCTCCCATTGCAAGAAAGATCAATATAGTTGGCCAAACCAAATCAATAGATCAGAGAGAAATACAAAGCTATCTTAATCATGCATAAAAGAGTTTAGAGAAGACTCAAATAATATTCATAAATAATCTGATCATAAACCCACAATTCATCGGATCTCAACAAACACACCGCAAAAGAATATTACATCGAATAGATCTCCAAGAACATCGAGGAGAACATTGTATTGAAGATCAAAGAGAGAGAAGAAGCCATCTAGCTACTAGCTATGGACCCGTAGGTCTGTGGTAAACTACTCACAAATTATCGGTAGGGCAGCAAGGTTGGTGTAGAAGCCCTCCGTGATCTAACCCCCCTCTGGTAGAGTGCCAGAAAAATCCCCAAGATGGGATCTCACGAGAACAGAAGCTTGCGGTGGCGGAAAAGTATTTTTGGTGTGCCCCCGGTGTATGGGGAATATTTGGGTATTTATAGAGCTGGAATTAGGGTTAGGGGGGCCCAGGGCCCCACAAGCCTACGGGCGCGCCCTGTGAGGTTGTGGCTCTCTCGTGGCCCCTCTGGCCTCCTCCCGAAGCTTCGTAGTTGTCTTCTGGTCCAAGAAAAATCCTCAAAAAGGGGTCAAACGAACCCGGAATAATTCCAAATTTTAGCACGACACTCCAATTGGTCTATGTTGCCTCTGTAAAAAAATCAAGGCATGAAGAGGCAGCGTATGTCATTTTTCCCACAAAGGTGCACCTTCCCTATCGGAACCATGAGGCTTCTTGAGAGAACTTCCCTTTTGCAAGAAGCTTACACCAAAACTTGTCCCAAAATTAAACAATTCTTTTACCACAACATGCTGGTGACATGTCAAGACACCATGTGAAGTTTAATCATTTTCAGGCGAGTTTTGTCAAGACACCATGATAGGAATTTAAAAACCAAGTTTCTCAATGTTTTCGGCCGCGTCACGACGCCCAGATGTTTGAAATTTGTTCACATTTCTTGCATGGGGCCTAAACATTCAGCCAAGGATACATTTATGATTCTAGGCATTTAAATAAAGAAATGGCAAGCCATTGGCCATGTTTGAAAGAACATATGAGTCACACCCGAGTTGAAAAGGACAACAACATCTAACTGCAGCTTACAAATGGTACAAAAGCATGAGGATTAATTGGTCATCAGGTTTAGACAAAACCCAGATTGAACAGGGCAATAGCATATAACTCAACCAAAGTTTTCCGTAGTCACAATCAAATGGATCGGTTTGATCCATAAAATCAAGATCATGGGCCAGAAAATCTACAGGTACATGATGACAAGTTGTTGTAAATAGAAGCCGAGCACATTCAGAAGCCCTTTTGTCCACCTGCAACTTATTTTTATGTTGTTCAACGTGTCCATCCGTGAAGTTTTTTTGTTAAAAAATTTAATCCTCATGGGAAATAGTACCCTCGCATTCAACAGGAAGAATGTGACAAAGCTAGTGTTCGCATGGTTGGATGCATATCCTTCCAGCGTTATTATCCTCAAAGGAATGTCGTGAGAACTAAGAAAATTCCGGTGCTTCTTATGCCACTGATTGGTTATACCTTTTTTTCATGTGATAGTGCCTAAATAGTCATGAAGATTTAAAACAGCTAATGTCTAAAAAAAGAGTATGTCAAAAGAGCGACAACTGAATGGTTAATTCTAGTACATTATATATGGGTTTTTAATGTGCCTCAAATCATCACCTGTATATACAAATTCTCTAGACATGGAAAGCATTGCAGCAAGCCAATAATCATGTTCAGATCAAAACACTAGATACTGATATGTAAGATCTTGACAGAATCCAGCACGATTGATAGGCTATCCATGGACAAACTCCTCGTTGAGCATAGAACATAATATTAGTACCAAAAGTGTACTCCAAGATGATATAAAACTTATGCGCACAAATAAAAAATGCAGCTTATGATTGAAAAAGTGTAGATGATAATATACGGTACATGAATAAGTGCGGAGCCAAACACCATCTTGAAACCTTTAAATGGATCACAAATTACACCCAAGGTCTCCAGTTTAGGCGTAGAGACCACAGTTATTTGCAAAGGTGCATAACAATAATCAAGGAGCAACCTTTGAAGTGTAGGGGCATCTTCGATGATGAACTCATGTCCTTTAAAAAAATTCAATGCTTACCAAATGAGTCAACTTTAATTGGAGACAACAGATACAGATTTCTTCTCAAAAACAAGCACCAAGCACTCCAGGGCAAGGCAGCTGGAGTGGATCATGTTGTGCATTGAGGCCTCAGACAAATCAACCACCACAAGCGCAAGTTTTTTTAGTAGTGGGAGTCAAAGCATTTGTGCCAGATTGTCTGCTAGATGGCACCGGGCCAAGGTAGCGGGGTGGAGAGAGGAGGAAAACCAGGAGATGGACATCAGTGGAGAGGGCACAGATATTATCGGTTCGTGGTATGCTATTTTCGTAGTAATGGTAGAACTCTAGTTGCTGGAGTTTTTCAAATTCATGGGATGTCAACCAGGCATCCACCATGCAGGGTATGTACATCAGGTAGCATGTCGGGATGCAGAGGCGTTGAACGGAGCCCTAGTTGGAGGAGATGATGGCTCCGGGGAGTTTAGGATCATGAACGACAGATAGCTGATGACAATCGAGATTAAGAGGCACGTCGCGCCACAGAGTGCACCACCGAGATGGGAGGAGTTGTGTGCGGCAATCATCCTTGATGGGGAGAAGGGGGATGATCTCCCCAAGGATGGCATCCGAGAGATTGTTGATGCGGCCCGCTCGAGATTCTACGGGTTCCTCAGATCTAGGGGGACCGTGGACGCTTCTGCCTACGCTGCCGGGTGCAGGATCTACAACTGGTGGCGCCACGGACCGGAGCCTCATCTATGTACATACCAATCTGAAAAAAATGGCACAAACATTTATGTAGTACATTCAAAATCAATACTCAAGATCTGGCTATGAATTATTAGCACGAGCACTAACCCTAGTCGGATTATTAGCAAAAATCATTTGTACAAAACAAACAATTAATCACTAACCCTTGACGGATACCATTCAAACAATCAATACACTACATAAATCTAAAGAATCTTACTCTGATTTCATGTAATGAGAGAACATAACCATAGTATTTTTATTCCAAAGGGGAGGGAAGTAACCACAGAAAACCTAGGATATATTTGCCATAGAAATGGGTATCGATGACTGACCGGTTCTCCATCGGATTCAGAGTTGTTGCCGGAGTTGCTGTGGACCTCCGGCTCCGGTTGGGGAAGTATGACGGTGGTGACGACGTCAATGTTAGTCCTGGGCATAAAAACCGACAAACCGAAAGCCGAATCGATACCGAAACCGAACAAACTGAAATTTCAATTTTTATCCTTGGTACAGGAATATTCGATTTTTGCATTCCCTAACCGAATTGTGTTGGAAATATGCCCTAGAGGCAATAATAAAGTGGTTATTATATATTTCCTTATTCATGATAATCGTTTATTATCCATGCTATAATTGTATTTACCGCAAAATCAAATGCATGTGTGGATACATAGACAATAACATGTCCCTAGTAAGCCTCTATCGAACTAGCTCATTGATCAAAGATGGCCATGGTTTCTCAGCCATAGACATGAGTTGTCATTTGATAATGGGATCACATCATTGGTAGAATGATGTGATGGACAAGACCCAAACCATAAACGTAGCATATGACCGTATCAAGTTTATTACTATCATTTTCTGCATGTCAAGTATATGTTCCTATGACCATGAGATCATGCAACTCACTGACACTGGAGGAGTACCTTGTGTGTATCAAACATCGCAACGTAACTGGTTGACTGTAAAGGTGCTCTATAGGTATCCCCGAGGGTGTCTGTTGAGTTGGCATGGATCGAGACTGGGATTTTTCACTCGTGTGACGGAGAGGTATCTCAGGGCCCACTCGGTAATACATCATCACAATGAGTTTGCAAGCAACGTGACTAATGGGTTAGCCACGAGATCTTGTATTACGGAACGAGTAAGGAGACTTGCCGGTAATGAGATTGAACTAGGTATGCTGATACCGACGATCGAATCTCGAGCAAGTAACATACCGACAGACAAAGGGAACTACATACGGGATTAGCTGAATCCTTGAGATCAAGGTTCGAGCGATAAAGATCTTCGTAGAATATGTAGGAACCATTATGGGCATCCAGGTCCCGCTATTGGTTATTAACCGCAGAGGTGTCTCAGTCATGTCTGCATTGTTCTCAAACCCACAGGGTCTACACACTTAACGTTTGGTGACGATATAAGTATAGTTGAGTTATTATGGTGGTAACGGAAGGTTGTTTGGAGTCGGATGAGATCCCGAACATGACGAGGAGCTCGAGAATGGTTCGGAGGTGAAGATTAATAATATATGATGAAGGGTATCAGAGTCCGGAAGTGTTTCAGGGGCACCGAGTTATGCCCAGGATGACCGAAGGGGGTTTTTGGGGGGCCCCGGCAAGTGTTGGGGGGGCCTCATGGGACAACGAGAGGGGGCACACCAGCCCACTAAGGGGTTGTGCGCACCCCCTCACCTCATCCCACCTAGCCAGAGGAGGTGGGGGAGCCCCCTAGGGCTGTTGCCCCCTTTGCCTTGGGGGCCAAGCCTCCTAAGGGGGAGGCACCCAAACCCATCTAGGGTTTCCCCTTGTGGCCGCCGCCCCCCCTAGGGAAACCCTAGGGCGCCCCTCCCTCCACCCTTCCCCCTATATATAGTTGGGAGAGAGGGCAGCCGCACCCATCTATGTGACGACGCTGCCCTCCCTCTCCCTTGTAGCCCTCTTCCTCTCTGTAGTACTTAGTGAAGCTTTGCTGAGATTCTACCACCACCGCCGCCACCACGCCGTCGTGCTGTCGGAGGACTCGAGCTACTACTTCACCATCGCTCACTGGATCGAGGAGGTGAAGGCGTCACCCAGCTATACGTGTTTTGAACGCGGAGGTGTCGTCCGTTCGGCACTTGGATCGGGAGTCTGCGGGACGGATCGTGATTGGATAGTGAAGATGTTTGACTACATAAACCGTGTTTCTTAACGCTTCCGCTTAGCAATCTACAAGGGTATATAGATGCAATCTCTCCTCTCATGGATGTTCATCTCCTAGATTGATCTTGGTGACCGTAGGAAATTTTTTGTTTCCCATGCAATGTTCCCCAACAGAATGGTACTAACCGAAAATTTGGTTTCTACAGAACGCCCAGGCCTAGTCAAGGTCGCGCTGGTGCCCGCGCGAGACCTCGTCAGCGGCGACGGCAGCCTCTGTGCCCTGCTTCACGCATTATGCGGGTGCTTCACCTGCCCCGGCATGGCCACTCCCTCCAATGGCGCGCTTCGGCGACATTCATACACTCTAGACGAGGGCGACCACTGAGGACAGCGTCGAGGATGCAAGCGGAGAGAGAGGATTGTGTGTGTAGCAAGAATGGGGGGTGCAGCCGCCTATTATAACCAGTGGCTAGGGCGCCATTACTATGGATCAGCGAGAGCGAGGCGGGCGGCGGTCAAAGGGTTGGCTTGCGTCCCGGCGAGCCTGCGTGGCGGACTACTCGCATGCCTACCGTTATTTCATACACATGCTCGCACGACTCCTATTGAGCCTGCGTGGCACACTGCTCGCATGCGTCTTGTGAACTCACGCATGCCCGCACGGCACGCGGGACATGTGTTGGCACGTATATTGTTTTTCTTTTTTGAGAATTAATTCTTCCGATTTATTACTTAACCAAAGCATGGCACGTACATTGTTGGTTTAACGCACATGGTTTAAATAAACAAAATGTTTGTGATATTGTGTTCCAACTATTAATAATCTCGCGTTTTAAAGAAGCTTATATCAAAACTTGTCTCGAATCTGTTGTGTCAAAAAAACCTTGTCTCGAATCTGAACAAAAAACAATAACACAGTCTGTTTCTTATCATGACACGACGACAAGTTTCATGAATTTCAACTGAGTTTTGGATTTACTAGATTTTAAAAATCAAGATCTTCAATATTTTAAATTTCTTTTTATTTCTTGCATGAGGACTAAACATGCACCCAAGGACACACACATGATTTTCCAATTCATTTTGGTGCACTATCGCGTGTGCATGTAGTTCAAATTTGTTTTTTACACATTAAATCCATAGGAAATCTATCAATGTATGCAAACGTCTTAATGATCTCAGATTTCTTTTTTCAAATTTTATCACAACACTCTTTTGGTCACATGTTCACTGTGAAATTTTTTGACATGTCTCGAAGTGGTGGTGGTGGTGTGATGGGTTAGGGGGGGTCCGGCACAATACATGCTCGTGAGCCTCCCACAGGTGGCACAACCCTTTCATACATATGTTTGGGCCACATGCATGTAGTGGTGGTTCTTGGAAACTCACTCGTGCGGTTATCAGTGATACGCCCATTTGTTATCCCGTGCAGGTTATCACTTTGACAGACAGCGAGAGGCATTAGTCCGAAAGGTGGATTCATTGGCATGTGTTACGGTGTGTACTATATATGGTGAGATTCCAGACCAAAGTTCGAGCGCGTGCGTGCAAGTGAGGGGAACTACACGTCATGAACCTCCTTGTCGGGAGACCGGTTTGCGAAGCTGGTGGAACATCAAAGTTGTGCACTCAATATATATATTCAAACATCACACAACACCTCTTTGGGCCACACGTAGGCGGTGGTTCTCCTAGGACACTCACTCGCGTGGTTATCAACGACAATTCCATCCGCGGGCCCGAGAGGTCTATCACTTTCACGTACAGTGAGAGAGGTTAATCAGACCAAGGAGGATTCTTTTTGGCCGGTCTGCGTTACGGGACGTAGGAGTATATATAGTACGCATCGAAGTGGGGGCTGCATATACTATGCGTCGTGAACCTCGCATTGCGTGTGGGGACTTTACGATTTCCGAGGTAGCTGCCCCATCAAAGTTGTGCACCGGGTACATATTCAAACATCACACAACACCTCTACATATGTTTGTCCCATATGCAAGCGGTGGCCGTCCTTTGGCCCTCACTCAAGTGGTTATCGGTGATGCTTCCATCTGTGTGCTCGCTTGGTCCATCATTGACCGATAAACAGATGTTGATTTGACCTAGGAGGGGATTAATTTTTGGTTTGTCTTACGGTAGGTCATGATGAGAATATTACGTATACTACATAGCTAAGTTTGAGCACATGTGTACGCATAAATCCCTCCCACCGGATCGACATAGTAGGAGGGGGCAGCACATGACGCATCCTGAACCTCGCTCCGTGTGGGGACTTTACGGTTTCCGAGGGAGGTGCCACATCAACGTTGAGTGCATTGGTTATTCAAATATCAAACAACACCTCCATACATATGTTCGAGACACATGCATGTGATGGTTGTCTTCAAACACTCTCCCTCGTGTGGTTACCGGCGGCAAGCCCATTCATGGGCCCGGATGGATGTCCATCACTTCGACCGACAATGGAGAGGTTACCAAGGTGGATTCTTCTTGGTTTGTTTTACTGTAGGTCATGATGAGATGATTCCAGGCCAAAGTTTAATTTAAGTGCATGTGTATACATGCATGAATTAACAATCCTTCTCACATGATCGAAGTGGGAGTGGGGCATATACTACGTACACATCATGAACCCTAGCTCAGTGTGGGGACTTTCTAGTTCCAAATTAGCATGTGTCGCATCAAAGTTATGCATTGGGTATGTTTGGGCCACATGCATGTGGTGGTTTGTCTTCGGACACTCCCTCACGTAGTCATTGGCGGAAGCCCATTCGTGGGCACGTGTGGACGTCCATCATCATCACTTCGACCGACAATAAAAGACGTTACCAATGTGGATCTTGGTTCTTGTTATGGTAGGTCATGGTGAGATACCGACCAAAGTTTGTGTGCATGCATATGCATGAATCCCTCTCATTGGCTCTAAGTGGGGGGTGGGGGTGCGGCATACTACACGACGTGAGCCCTCGCTCCGTGTGGGGACTTCCTGGTTCCAAATTAGAATGTGCCACATCAAAGTTGTGCATTGGGTATGTTTGGGCCACATGAATGTGGTGGTTTGTCTTTGGACACTCCCTCTCATGGTCATCGGTGGAAGCCCATTCATAGGCATGCGTGGACATCCATCACCATCACTTCGACCGACGATGAGAGAGGTTACCAATGTGGATTCTTTGTCCGTGTTAAGGTAGGTCATGGTGATATTACTGACCAAAGTTTGAGCACATGCGTACGCATGAATCCCTCTCACCAACTCTAAGTGGGGGATGGGGGTGCCACACTACGCGACGTAAGCCCTTGCTCCATGGGGGGGTTTCCGGTTCCGAGACATGGTGCCACATCAAAGTTGTGCATTGGGTATTCAAACATCACATCACTTCCATACATATGTTTGGGCCACATGCAGGCGATGGTTGTCTTCAGGCACTCCACCGCATGGTTATCGACTGCAAGCCCGTCGTCTGTAGTGCCGCATGGACGTGTACCACTTCGAGCGGCAATGAGAGAGGTTGCCAAGGTGGATTATTCTTGGTCTGTGTTACGGTGGTCTTGGTGAGACGCCCTCCCACCGACTCGGCGTGTGGGTGGGTGGGGGGCACTACATCGTACGTCATGAACCTCCGTGGGTCGGGGATGTCCGAGTTTCGAGGAACATTTCCCGCATTTTTTTGCCAAATTTGTAAATAGCAGTCGATTTGCATGGAGCAACTGTCTGCGACTGTGGACGCAACAGACATGGTTCCCTCAGACTACCCATGTGTCGTGCTCGTGCCCCTATCACTCGCATCAACACAGTAGATTGGGCTCCACAAGGCTTCCCTTGCAATCTCAAAAATATCTACCCACCTGGAGGGTTTTCTGTTTGATAGCACACGATTATTATGTTTCGATCGTGTGGGATGTTTGTTGCTCCCGCTCCCGCATGCTTCCCTCGCAATCTCAAAAATATCTACCCGCCTGAAGGATTTTCTGTTTGATAGCAAATGATTATTATGTTTGGACCATGTGCGATGTATGTTACTCCCGCTCTACTACAATCCCCTGATCCAAATTTTTAGTAGCCCCGAAATTTTACTCCCGTCTGCGTGCGTCGCAATCTCAAAAATATCTGCCCACCTGGAGGGTTTTTCTGCTTGATAGCACAAGATTATTATGTTTGAGCTGTGTGCGATGTTTTTTGCTTCCACTCCACTTCAATCCCGTCATCCAAATTTTCAGTAGCCCCGACATTTTACTCTCGCCTAGTAAAAATTTTAGTAGCCGCGACATTTCCTCAAACACCACCTTGTCCCCCTCCGCACCCACACACTCCAAAACCTCTGCTCTCTCTCACACACCACCCCTCCCTCACTCGAAACCCTAGCTAGGTCGTCGCGGCCGCCGACACGCTGCCTCCATCATTAACCTCTATCGGTCTGCCCGTGCAGGTTAACCACTGATCTCCATACCCTCACCGCCCTGATTTTCATGGTTGATACCTATGAAACACTCCCTTTCCTATAAATCCCCATCCCCATCCCCCATTCTAGAGTGTCGCAGCCTAAGCCCAGTATGCTTCCCAGGGAGCTCGAGGAGCTTATGGTCCAAAAGAGGTTTATCGTGGCCTCTTCGCCAGATGTCGGCAAGGTGGCCACTGAGGAAGCTGACGACGGTGACTGGCCGCGGGCTCACAATCGGCAGTCTAGAGTATCATGATATGTCGCGGACACCGGCTATGACATTGAGGTCATCGATAGCGACGGCTTGACGCGGGCTATGTCATAGGTTAAGTGTCCCACCCCCAACCCATTGGGTTCAACCGCTGTCGATATCATCGAAGGCCCTGCCCCAGATATCCTCTGGCTCGTTGTTAAGAATTTGCCATCCTTCATCGCCATCGAGCCCCTTTTATCATTTCTTAAGGACACATTCTGCGACTCTGGCTTGGGATCCTTAGCTGCCAAGTGAGACCTCATCGACGGTGACCACGAGGAGGGCACCCTCTCCGGCTCTTCTAATGGGAAAGAGCTCATTTGTGACATCAGGGAGGGCACCCTATAGACGTGCTCTTTCAAGGGGAAGGAGCCCATCTATGAGAACATGAAGCCCACCCAGAGTCCGTGCTCTCCGAGTGGGAAGGAGCCCATCTGTGACAAGTGAGGAAACCCATGAGTTATTTTGTCATGCCTCTTCAAAGGGGGAAATCCATGATTTGTTTTATCGAGCCCTTTTGTAGTGAGAATATGTCTAGTTTTAATTGCTACATTTGGTTATTTGCAGTATGCTTTATTTATTTCAGTTATTCACAATGTGATGCTCTATATGTGCAACTATTTACTGTGCAGTACAATTTCATTAATACAAGTTCAACGACCATATTTGTTTTCTGTTAAGCCTGGTGTAGGTAATATGTTTTTCACATTATGATGTTCAATTATACAATTTGATGTTTAAGCACAAGTTACGTTCTATGCAATTTCAATAGTAGAGCTATGAGACTATATTTGCTTGCTGCTAAGCCTGTTGTAGCAATCATGTGCCTCTTTTAACGATTTTTGCTTATTCAGCTATTTGTATTAGCATATGTCTAGTTTGAAGCTATCTTTGGTTTGTTCATAGTATGCCTTGTTTATTTCATCTATTCACAATATGATTTACTATATGTGCACATATGAACTGTGCAGTTCAATTTCATCAATATCGGTTTCAACAATGCCACTGTGAATGACTATATTTGGTTGTTGTTAATCATGTTGTAGCAAGCATATGCCTCTTTTAGAAGCTTTTGGTTGTTTGTAGTTAGCATATGTCCAATTTCAATTGCTACCTTTGAGTGTTCGTAGTATGCCTTTATTTCACTTATTCACAATGTGAAGTTCTATATGTGCAAGTATGAACTGCACAGTTCAATTTCATCAATACCAGTTCCAACAATACCACTATGAATGACTATATTTCGTCGTTGTTAAGCATGTTGTAGTTAACACGCATTTTCATTTTTATTTAACAATAACTAGTGTACTTAAACCTGCATAATACCAATTTGAATGACTATATTTGCTTGTTGTTAAACGTTAGGCCTCTTACAGTAAACATACCTTTCCACTTCTTGTTTGCTTAACTAGCGCGCTTAAACCTGCACACTGAAGCTATCATTTAGAGATTATGTTGTCTACCATGGATATATTTGGTTGATGTTTAGCCTATTGTGCTTAAGATGCCTTTCTATGTACTTACACCGGACAATATTGGGAACGAATGTTGTTTTCCATTGAGGTTAGTTTCATCCCATGGCTTATATATACTCCCTCCGCCCCATAGTATAAGATGTTAATTCATCCAATATGTGAGTATATTAGATGTAATAAGATCTTATATAATGGGACGAAGGAAGCGTTGTACTACATCATTGTGCAATTGCAATTTAGTTTTTAATATTAACCTGGTGCTTGTAGGTACATATGCCATTCGTAAAGATCCGCGCTTCAACCCTTTTTGCGTATGGGGAATGAGATATTTTTGAATCAGCATCAAGTGAGAAAACTGATAAGGATTGTTAGTAAATGGGTCAAAAGATGACAATTAAACTATTTGTTTACACTTTCTTCAAGACAACAATGAACTGCGGGATGGTAAGTAAGAATTTTGTAGCCATATTTTTACTGCCCATAATGAGTGTTAGACGACAATGCCTCAATCTTCTTCCTTTGCATTGGTTCCCAAAGCAGTTTACTCAAGATTACCTCTCAAACTACATGATTGGTGGTCGGCCATCACAAGGGGTTGGACTAGAGTTGTGCGTGAATTCGGCATAGAGGAGGGCACAATATGGGCGTTCTGCTTCACCTTCTTCAGCAACCAGAATGTCTTCTGCCTATTTCTTTACCGTCTTTAATACAAGTATACAACTTTGGTTCATCATTATTTATTTGGTGCTTATGTAATTCTTTTTTTATGTAATTCTTGAACATATGTACTTTTGAATCGAATAGTGCATTGGTTATGGAACCTGATGGATATGAATAAAGTTATTGCCTACTTTGAAATTCAAATTCTATACAATTTTAATTGCAGCAATTATATTAGAGAGAAATTACGCTCTACAGGTCATTACGACGCATACGGTGTGTAAAGCACGGTGTGTGTGATATACATCATAATTCGATACGATTCACGGAGAGAAAACGTGTGCAACCAGGCACGCAGTTGCCGTTTGCAAAGCATGTGTGATGTCAGACAATATCACAAACGGTGCGACAAAACTAAATGTTTGTGATAGTCGCCATATCGTACATGCTTTTCAATCATGAACTATTTCTGATGCCGTACGCATCGTAAACGTTCCACCACATAGTAGCGTGTGCGATAGTTATCCTGTACAACACTGGTACGATAGTCCGACGTTTCGTAAACCTATCTGACACTCATACGATAATTAACTTATATTCTTTATTATATATTGCACATGGTTCGTGAGAAGTGAATTTGTGTGATAGTCTCCTTATCATACATGCTTTACAATCATGAACTGTTTGTAATGGGGCGTGCATCGTAAATGTTGCAGCACAGAATAGCGTGTCGATGGTAATACCAGCACACACGAGTCGCAAGGATGGAACGTTTGATATATTCGATATATCACAGACAATTGTGTGACGAATCATGTTTGGGATAGATGCGGGCATCGCATACGCTTAGTTCTGCAAAACGTATGCATTCCTACTCCCTATCCCGACAGTTTCTGGGTCATGTGGGAAGGACCCCCCTATCGCACACACAGGTAAGGCGACAGTTTAAAACTCTGTCGCATAAAGGGGTTAAAAACTGTTTGTATGGTATGTCGCTGCACTAGTGATGAGAACGCCGTGAAGTGTTTCTTGCCGAAGTTACATGCAAAGAGTTTTTAGCAAGACTCAGTGTCCTAAATCACTAATGAGCAAAATACATGGCTGAGATTCCACACTTCTATATTTGGATTAATAATGTATTCCATGGTATGTATAAGAACTAGATATGTTCAGTACTCCAAAGTAGGTGCGAGTAAGTTACTAAAGTGATCAAGGTATTAATCATAGGATAACGGTGAAAATTGTCGTTATGTCCTAAAGTAGCACTGATAACATGTTTTCTCATGAGCAAAGCTTATGAAGAGTATGTTAGTTACATCGATACAGGCTCGTTGTAAGTAGTTACGTCGATACAACCTTCATCAATACTCCAAGTGATTTCTAATTTAAAATTAATGGTTTTGTGTGATACTGAAAATGGTGGCACAGTAAGTTAGAATTGTTTCAAACAGGTTATTGTGGTGAATTCTATAAAAAATGGCAAAGTATGTTGTAACTTTAGAAGAGATAAAGAGGGTGTTCAATCATATAGTTTATTTATGAACTTAGTATTGTTTCAAGATGGCTTTGATCAATGAAACATTATTGTAGAAAGTTGCTCCATAGCTCGATCTGTGGAATCAAGGTTCAATCAGTGATTCACATATATACAAATCCAAATCCACACAAGTTATGAATTTTGTGAAAAGCATGAAAACGCGAGCATATGCAAAGATACTCACGAACCTGAAGTTGTCATATCTATTGGACAAAGACTATACCACAAGCAAAGCATATTTTGCACCGGTATGCCATATGTGTAAAGTGTATTACATTGACTAGATTATTGACTCTAGTGCAAGTGGGAGTCTGTAGGAAATATGCCCTAGAGGCAGTAATAAATGCTATTATTTATTTTCATGTTCGTGAGTATGTTTATATTCCATGCTATAACTCAAATGGTCCTTGAGTCTGTATATCCATGAAGTCTAAGAGAAAAATTCATATGCACATGTAGAATAATAAATGGTAAAATGTATTCCTAGTCATGGCTCTAAGACTAGCTCAAGTGTTGCATCATGATTATGTTTTTCTAATCATAGGCATGTCTATACCCGCAACTTTGTGGACACAATCTTAAAAGAACACTTGTGTTGAATCGACCCAATTGATTGTTATGCTATGAGATACATTCGTCACAAGTTAATGGTAAATAGCACAAGGAAAGTTAATGTTTGCATAATTTCTAAGATCATGAGAGTATTGAGTTTCTTCATGCTTGCTTCATGAAGTTTGGGGTTTGTTAAACGTCATCGTAACAGGGTGGCTATTACGACGGCTTACAGTTTCATGGAGAAGTATGACAAGGGACTAGATAGCTCAAGACTGGAATTTGCTCCTCCAACAATAAAGAGATATTCTTTGGGATCTCTCAGTGTTACGGTATCCATCGTCGTCTGGCTAGACACGGTGTGATTTGATCACAGGGATGCTAGAACACAGGAACGAAAAAAAGATCAAAATCGGTAACGAGGAAACTGGCATAGTGAACAAGTTGTTGATTCACCAGGATGCCAATAAATCTCACCTCAGATTTTTGTAACATATCGCAAAGCAACAGGAATATCATTCGGTAACTACATGTTCAATCAAATATTTATTCTTGTGGGTACATGAGTCAATATGGATGTGCACGGTTCCGCTATTGTCATTGAACAGAAGGGTTTCTGATCATGTCTGTGCTTCACCGAAGCTACAGGGTCGCACACTTAAGGGTCGTCTATATGCCAACTATTAGACATAGAGTCCAAGAGAAAGTCACCAAAGAAGTTTTGGAGGCACTAAAAATGTTTCAGAGATAAATTCATAAGTGTTTGGGAGAAACCGAAAATTGTTTCATGAAAACCATCATACCCGAAATGTTTCGATCAGTGTTTGGCTGGAGGGTGCCGGAAATGTTTAGGCACTTCCCGAAACTTTCTGGAGGGAACACATGCACAAAAGCATCTTGTCCCAGCGTGGGTGAACAAGATCCCACGAATCATGGGAGTGCTTTATGGGAAACCCTCCTTTTGGTGACTTTTGGTTGCGTGGGAAAGCCACCCCTTGGGGCTTTATCCCATATTTGGTGGAGCATGTTTGGGGGTTTTATCCGACTTTTGGTGGGTTGCTTTTTGGTCTCCCTCCACCCCTTGTTCACACTATAAATAGAGGTGGAGAGGGCTCTCCATTTCATCCAAGTTTCTCACCGCAAATGCATGCAATGATTTGTCTCCCTTTGTCTCCCTCCATGAAATAGTTCTGTACTACCACCACAGTTCAATAAATCTTCAGATTCACCGATTAATCTTCCAATTTATCACTAATCGAGGGGTGACCGATAAGATTATATCTTATCTTTGTCGTTTATCTTTTGGACCGATTTATCGTTCTGACAAATGATTTATCAGGAATATACCGAGAAGTCGGACCTATTTATAGCACTATGTTTGCAAAAACTATGTTTATTTATGTTTTGTGGACCTCATTATAGAATATGTAGTGTTGTCCTATTTTGTTTGCCATTATATGAGGATTCAAAGGCTAGAAATCAAGGTAACACTTCTGTCAAATATTGTTTTGGTGTTCAATATAGTGTATTTTAGTGTTGGGAACCTGAGATTTGAAAAAAATATCCGATTAATAGTCGATCGATAAAATCGATTAATCGACTGATTTTCTGATTAATCTCTAATCCCTAGTTGACCGAGACGATAACGATAAGCGATATCCTCAACATTGACTGCCACAAGGTTGTCTAGTCTCCGATAGGAATTAGTTCTGGACGGTGAAGCCCTACGGGATAGGTGTCACCTGATGTGTGCAACCTGGTAGAGAGATTGTGTGTTAGACCTTCTGTAGGGCTTTCCAAAGGACTGTCCGAGGAGCAGTCTGGAGCCCTGTTCGTGGGACCATTCGAGGGAGAAAATCCTCGCAGTTGGGAGGTTGTAAATTCTTAGTTGCAGGGATCTGTACCAATGATCTTCACCAAGTCTACTTGCACTGTGCTACAAGTTGGTAACGATCAAATCAAACCTTGTATATCTTCAAAATGGTGTTGGGTTTGTTCGTAGGATGGGGTTTTTTGTTTTCGGCTACATTACCCTATAGACGGAGCTTACTACCTCCACAATAGAAAGACAGGGTGAATCACAAAGTGTGTGTGGAACGTCGGCCAGCTACGTCTTTTTTATCAAAAAAATTCATTTTCAGCATAAACTGTTTCCAAGTTTTAGTGTCAATGTTTACCGAAAAAGGCTTTCACCCCGCTTTATAAATAAAGAAAACTTCCCAGAGCAACACATACAAGGACTAGTTCAGCACACACACGCACCCAAGTCTCACATGAAGAAATACAAAGGTTCTGCTGAGGGCACAGCTCAACAAGCCCAAAAAACAAAAAAAGAAACAGGACGGTCTGGAGACCCGTCCAAAGCCTAATCAGGATCTGTCGGTGGCGGAGGAAGCGGCGGCGACAGGCGGACGACCATTGAGCGGAGGTCGGCGATGAAGGCAGAGATGACGTCTCGGTCCTGAGGGCGGCTAAGCGGCCGCCAGAGCTGCAAGTAACCAGACAGTTTGAAGAGAGCGTTAGTAGATCGGCGGAGATAAATGTGCTGAATCACGAGTCTATTGCGGACCCTCCAGAGGGTCCACGCGAGGGCCCCGATCTAAAGCCACCTAATGTGGCGAGAAGACAGCGGGAGGTTTGGAGTTCGGCGAATAGGTCGGGGAAGTTGGTGTGGCACCAGTTGCCACCAACCACTTCTCTGAAGCAGCTCCAGACAAACTGAGCGGACACACACTAGAAGAAGATGTGATTCGAGTCTTCGTGGACATCGCAAAGCAGGCAGATGCCCGTTCCGGGTCCATTCCTCTTGCGGACCTCCACCCCAGAAGGGATTCGTCCACGGATCCATTGCCACATGAAGATCCGGATCTTCAGGGGCAGGCAGACGGACCAAACCGCCGAGAGGGGAGGTGGGGTGGTGGAGGGAGCAATGGCCTGGTAGAGGGACTTGGAGGAGAATTAGCCTGATGGCTCTAGCCGCCATCTAACCAGGTCCGGGCCAGCGTCCACCGCAGGCTTGTGGAGCGCAACGCAATCAAGTAACTCACGCCAGGCGGTGGACTCCTGGGGGCCGAACGGCCTCCGAAAAGCGAGGCGCCCTAAGTCAATAAGGGCCCTCTCAACAGATACGGAAGGGTCTACGGCAATAGAGAAGAGGGATCGGAAGCGAGCCGCGGACGGGGAGTCGCCAGCCCAACGGTCAAACCAGAACAAAGTCGCTGCTCCAGATCCAATCGAAATGGACGTCCCAATGCAGAGGACCGGGAGAAGCTGGACAACCGACTACCAGAACTGGGAGCCGCCAGACCGCTGACAGAAGGCAAGAGGCTGCCCACGCAAGTGCTTGTTCCGGATGATGTCAAGCCAGAGACCTCCTTGTCCCTGCGAGATGTGCCAGAGCCAACAAGAAAGCAGTGCAATGTTCATGCGTTTAGAACACATGATGCCGAGCCCTCCTTGCTCCCGAGGCTTGCAGATGTCTGGCCAGCTAACCATGTGGTATTTCTGCTTATTATTATTGCCAACCCAGTAGAAACGAGACTGGACTCTGGCGATCTCGTGGTGTAGAGTCTCGTGGAGGTTGTAGAAGCTCATGAAGAACAAGAGGAGGCTAATGAGGGATGAGTTAATGAGGATTGACCGGGCCGCCTTCGAAAGCCACCTACCCTACCAGGGCTCAATGCGCGTTTGGAGCTTGGCCACGATCGGGCGCAAGTCCGCGATAGTAAGCCTTGAGTCACTAATAGGCGTCCCCAAGTAGGTCGAGGGGAAAGAGCCTAAGCGGCAGTTCAGACGGTTCGCAATGCTCCGGCAATCCTCCGGCGAGTGGCCCATCACCAACACGTCGCTCTTGTCGAAGTTGATCTTGAGGCCAGACATTTGTTGAAAATAGAGGAGGAGGAACTTAAGGTTGGAGATGTCCGACTCCGAGCCTTCGACCATGATGTTGTCGGCATACTGGAGAAGGGAGATCCCGGAACCTCCGGCCAGGTGGGGGGTGATCCCACGAATATGGCCCGCATCCTTCGCCTTGTCTAGGATGGCGGCCAGCGCGTCGACCACCATGTTGAACAGGAATGGGGAGAAGGGGTCACCCTGTCTGACCCCACATAGTGTGGGGAAGTAGGGGCCGATCTCCCCATTGATGTTCACGCCAGTGCGACCGCAGGGCACCATCTGCGTCACTCGAGTGATCCACCGGTCGTCGAAGCCCTTCCGGAGCAGAACTTCCCGAAGGAAGGGCCAGCTAACCGTATTGTAGGCCTTATGGAAGTCGATCTTAAGGAAGACCGCCTTGAGATGCTTAGACCGGACCTCATGGAGGACTTCGTGGAGAACTAACACCCCATTCAGAATATATTGCCCCTTAATGAAAGCGGTCTGGTTGGGGTGGCTAATGCGGTCGGCAAGCAGGGTCACCCTATTGGCGTACCCTTTAGCCAGAATCCGGAAAATCACGTCGATAACAGTGATAGACCGGAACTGCAAATGTCCGAGGCCCCAGCTACCTTAGGGATGAGCGAAATGATCCCGTAGTTGAGGCAACCGAGGTCAATGGATCCCACATAGAACTCGTCGAAGATGGCCATGATCTCAGGTTTAATCACATTCCAGAAGGACTGGAAGAATTTAACCGGAAGACCATCCGGGCCAGGAGCCGAGGTAGGGCTCATACCCCTGATGGCAGCCCAAACCTCATCCTCCAAGAAGGGGGCCGTGAGTGCCTCGTTCTCCTCAGCGGAGACAAGCTGGGGACGGACCAACAATCGAGGGCCAGAGAAAGCCCGCCCCGAGGGGCGGGGGAGACCAGGATCCTATAGAAGCCGTCGACCTGAGCGCGGATGTCCCTCGGGGACTGAAGAAGGGTCTCGCCATCCCAGAGGAGAGGGATGGTGTTGTGTCTACGGCGGCCATTCACAATGGCCTGAAAGTAAGCAGTGTTCGCATCGCCCTTCAGGACCCATTTCTGGGATCCACGAACGCGCCAATAGGCTTCTTCGTCAGTGTAGATGACGAAGAGTTGATCTTCTAAGTCGTATCGGGAGAGCCACTCCTCGGGGGAAAGGCCAGAAGAATCCTCAAGGAGGTCCAGGGCCTGGATAGCAGACAGCATGGCCTGCTTTCGCTCGCGGAGGTCATGCCCCAGGTTAGCGCCCCAACCCTTCATGAACCGACGACCTCGCTTGGCACAAAACTGCCAAGCGTCAATGGCCGAGGGAGGATGGGGTAGGAATGCGCATGAGCCTCGGCCCAGCGATCACCGACGGCCGCCACGAAGCCTGTTTGGGACAGCCAAAATGTCTCAAACCGGAAGCGGGGGAGGGGGGGTCAGCGGTCGCTCGTTGATGGAGGACGGGAGGAAGGGGACGTGGTCGGAGCCAATACGGGTGATGGCCCGAAGGGAAGCCAAGGGGCAACGGATATCCCAATCCGGGGAAACTAGGACACGGTCCAGGACGGACTGGGTCGGAGAGGCCTACCGGTTGGTCCAGGTGAACCTGGCACCAACCCTATCTATCTCGCGGAGACCAAGATCAGCAATGCAGTCATTAAACATTTGCATTCGTGCAAAGTTGACGTGCTCATTGCTCTTGTCCTCAGCGCAGCATAGGAGGTTAAAGTCGCCCTCGACGACCACGGGGAGGGACGTGGCCGAGATCTTCCGGTGAAGCTCCTCAAGGAAGGCAGCCGACCGACTATGGTCGGCCAGGCCGTAAACGATGATGACCTCCCACTTGAAGTTAAGGGTCCACTCGAACAGTTCCATACTCACAAAGAACTGGCCCCTATCCATGCTACCCACCTTGAAGGTGGCATCCTTGACACCTAAAAGAATGCCACCCGAATGGCCGTTCGTCCCACGAGAAGGGAGCCAATGCCATGCAAAGAGGTGGGAGCCCAGCCGATCAAGCTCGGCCAAAGAGAAATCAGTGCGCATGGTTTCTTGGATGGCGACAATGTCAATGTGTTCATCTCGCATGTACTCGATCAGCTGGCGGCGGCGGCCGTCATGGCCAAAGCCGCGGATGTTCCAGAAGAGGGCACGCATTAAGGCGCCAACGGGGGGCTGCTTGACCCCAGAACACGAGACGCGCTTTGGGCATGGAGGGCGGCAGTACGGGAGCGGGTGCGGTCACGGGGCTCCACAGCCGCCAAAGGGGCATCGATCCTGCGACGTGGGGCCGTGGTCGACCCCTCCGTGACCATGGGGGGGGGGGACAGGGCCACACGAGCTTCAGCCAATCTACCGTCAAAAACTCGCTAGCCTGAATGGCCACGATCTGAACTAAGGAGGGCGCAACCTCCCCCCTGAAGATGATCGTAGAGTCAGTCGCGACCTTCGCAAGGTGACCGAAGGGGACCGATTCAAGCGCAGAAAATGAGCAAGTAGTTTGCTTTTGAAAACTCTCTTTGTGGTGGTATCTTTTGTAAGTTTTTAGGATTGGTTGTGGCTAGTGATTCGAAAATGGGAAGAACGGATGGAAGCGTGACTTGAGAGAAAGAACAGAATCAGCGTAAGTATAACATATCCATTTTCACTTTTCTCACAAATATAAATAACATAATATTTTTATTTGGATTGTTGCACCTAAGGCCGCTCCTTACGCTAGTTGAATAACATATAGTTCTATTTTACGTTGCAAGTCTGGTTAGCGTAACTTTGATGAAAAGCTTCACTTTCATTTTATTTTGTAAAAGAAAAAGAAGAGAGAGAGAAAGCAAAGTTTTGAAAGAAAACTTGGGTGTAAAAACTTCTGAAGAGAACTAGCATGTGAAGCACTCAACTCAACAGCTAATTTCGATTGACTCGATAATATTTTTGGATAGAATTATCTAGAGGTATAGAAGTTAATAGTGATTGCGATTCTTGCATGCCAAAATTTGTCTCCCCAAGTGCAAAATGTTGCTTTATCCGCATTACTGACACGTATGCTTTTTTCAAAAAGAAGGGATTCCCCAGCCTCTGCATCAGAACGATGCATACAGCCACTTAATTAAATAAAATAGGTTCAACAATGTCATAGAGTCTTCAACAAAATAAAGGCGAGCTCACAGAGAGCCACGATACTAAACCAAGAAAAGGCCAAAGAGCCACAACCGTCTGGTAAAATAAAGATAGGAAAACTAATTGCCTAGTTTATTACATGACCGCCAACCAAACCGGTTGAAGATATCCCGTGCTACCATCTCCCACAGGACAGATCCAGTAACCAAACGCTCCCTGGCCTCCGTCGGAGTGAGTAAGGACCACATACGGATCAACGCCGTAGCACGGAATATAACCTGCAAAAAATGAATAGTAGTTATTATGTTAAAAACCAAATCATTTCTGCAGTTCCAAATTGCCCATAACAACGCATACACTCCTACACGAATATGTCTAGCTGTATCGGACTCTATCCCATCCAGCCACGTTCCAAATAACGACCCGACCGTACTCGGAGGAGTAATGTTAAAGGTGATTTGCACGGTGCGCCATAAAATTCTCGCCAAAGGACAGTCAAGGAAGAGATGCTTAATGGCTCGTCCTGATCACAGAAACTACACCTAGTAGATCCTGTCCAATTGCGCTTAACCAAGTTGTCCTTTGTTAAAATAACCTGTTTATGGACAAACCACATAAACACTTTAATTTTTAAAGGCACTTTTACTTTCCAAACATGTTTGGAGCTAGGAATGACAGTGGAGTTAATAACATCGATGTACATCGACTTTACAGTAAATTGTCCATTCCTAGTAAGCTTCCAACACAACTGATCGGGCTGTTGAGCTAGCTGGACTTCCATCAGTCTACGCACCAGATGGAGCCAAGCTTCCCATCTCTCACCAACAAGCACCCGCCGAAACTGAATATTAAGGGAAATGAACTACATAATCGTTGCAACTAGCGCATCACGTCGCTGGACAATACGATACAAGGTTGGGTACTGTAGTGCTAATGGTGTATCACCCAGCCAAGTGTCCTCCCAAAAACGTGTATCATTGCCATCACCGACAATAAACTTTGTTCTATTAAAGAAGGTTGCCTTGACTCTCATAAGCCCCTTCCAAAACAGCGAATCAGTTGGTCTCACTGTCACCTGTGACAAAGTTTTGGACTGCAGGTACTTGTTACGAAGAATCTGCGCCCAAGTTGCATCAGTCGGACCCGAAAGCTTATACAGCCACTTACTAAGCAGGCATCTGTTCTTGACCTCAAGATTTTCGATACCCAACCCCCTTGGTCCTTTGGTCGACAAATAACATCCCACTTGGCGAGTCTATACTTTCTCTTAAGTTCATCACTCTGCCAAAAAAATCTTGATCGGTAGAAGTCCAGTCTTTTCCTAACCCCAACTGGAACCTCAAAGAAAGATAGTAGGAACATCGGCATACTCGTGAGCACCGAATTAATAAGAATTAACCGGCCTCCATATGACATAAGTTTGCCCTTCCAGCAACTAAGTTTCTTTTCAAGCCGATCCTCAATGCATTTCCACTCTCGGTTTGTTAGCTTACGATGGTGAATGGGTATACCTAGGTAGGTGAAAGGTAAAGCCCCTAATTCACATCCAAACAATTGCCTATAAGCCTCTTGTTCCTCCTTGGCTCTACCAAAGCAGAAAAATTCGCTTTTATAAAAGTTAATCTTTAACCCAGACAATTGTTCAAATAAGCAAAGCACTAGCTTCATATTTCTCGCTTTTGCCAGGTCATGCTCCATAAAGATGATAGTATCATCAGCGTACTGCAGAATGGACACCCCCCATCAACTAGGTTGGGCACCAAGCCACCCACCTGACCGGCCTCCTTTGCCCGACCTATTAGGATTGCCAACATGTCAACCACAATGTTGAACAAAACAGGGGACATTGGATCTCCTTGCCTCAGACCCTTGTGTGTCTGGAAATAGTGCCCAATATCATCATTTACTTTAATTCCAACACTCCCTTTTTGCGTAAAGGATTCTACCTGGCGTCGCCAAGCCTCATCAAAACCCTTCATACGCAAGGCCTGTTGAAGGAATGGCCATTTGACTTTGCCGTACGTTTTTTCGAAATCCACTTTGAAAACCACCCCATCCAGTTTTTTCGTGTGGATTTCATGGAGCGTTTCATGAAGGACCACTACCCCCTCAAGGATATTCCTGTCCAGCATGAAAGCAGTTTGGGTAGGCTGCACAACAGTATGCGTAATCTGTGTGAGCCTATTGGTCCCGACCTTGGTGAAAATTTTGAAACTAACATTAAGAAGACAGATTGGCCTGAATTGCTCTATTCTCACAGCCTCTGTTTTCTTAGAAAGAAGGGTGATCGTTCCAAGATTGAGCTGAAAAAGATGAAGTTGTCCAGCAAACAGATCCTTAAACATAGGCAACAAATCCCCTTTAATGATATGCCAGCATTTCTTATAAAACTCCGCTGGGAATCCATCAGGGCCCGGCGCCTTGTTATTCTTCATTTGCCAGATGGCCTCCAGCACCTCTTTCTCTGAGAAAGGAGCCGCAAGAATATCATTCTCCACCGCTGTGAGCTGAGGAATATCCTCAACCCTTGACTCGTCCAGAGACACACAGTTCTCTTCTAGAGGGCCAAACAGCTGCTTATAGTACTCGGTAATGTACAATTTTAGGTTTCCCTGTCCTACAATTGTACCCTCATCTTGCTCAGTCCTCTTCTTTCGATGCTTACCATTAGTGATCATGTGAAAGAATTGGGTGTTCGCGTCCCCCTGGACTACTCGCCGGACCTTGGCCCGCAACGCCAACTTCATCTCTTCTTCTCCAAGAAGTTCTTTCAGCCTCAATTCCGCATCGAGCTTGGCATGAAGCTTCGCGGCCAGCAGTATCGTGGTTTCTGCTTTTACATCCAGAGACTGAATAAGGGCAAGGAGCTTTTCCTTTTCGACCTTATAGATCCCGCTAAGATGCTTAGCCCACCCACGCAGGAAACTTCTCAAGTGCCTAATCTTATTCTGCCAGCGCTGAAGCGCAGTCTTCCCTCCTGAATCCTTAGCCCACTCTTTGACCACGAGATCAAGGAAACCTTCTCGTTCAAACCAAGCCATCTCAAAGGAGAACACATTTTTGTTCCCCAGATGGGTGGGTTCACCAGAGTCGACAAATAATGGCGTATGGTCAGAAATACCACGGGACAAGGCCTGGACAGTCACCAAGGGAAACTTTTGTTCCCAATCGACGATGGCCAACACTCGATCCAACTTCTCATACGTCGGATCTGGCATCGCGTTAGCCCAGGTAAATTTTCTACCCGAGAGCTCAATTTCTCTCAGGTCCAAACTTTCAATGGTAGTATTAAACATGAACGACCATCGGCCATCAAAATTATCATTGTTCTTATCCTCACGCCATCTAATTATATTGAAATCACCCCCCACCAGGATGGACAACTGCTCGGAACCACAAATCCGAACAAGATCAGCCAAGAACTCGGGCTTGAGCTCGGGCTGTGCAGCACCATATACCGCAACAAGAGCCCAATTAAACCCATCAACCTTCGATCGCATCCTAAACTTGACAGCAAAGTCTCCCATGACCACACTGCGAACCTCAAGCGCTTCGCACCTAACTCCGAGAAGGATTCCACCCGACCTCCCTCTCGGCGGCAAGCAATGCCAATCAAAATCTATACCTCCCGATAAAGTATTTAGAAATTGAAGCGCGAAATTATCTCTACCTGTCTCTGATAGAGCGATAAAATCTAAACAATGCTCGACAGACGCCTCAGCAAGAAACCTTCGTTTAGCCAAGTCCTATAGACCTCTGGTATTCCAGAATATTCCTTTCATAGTTCATCATGGAATTTTTTTGCCGTACGGATCCTAGCACTCCTACGCACTGCGGATACCGGGTATACCTTCCGTTTCCACTTGCGCTTGGGAACAGTTTGACTCTGCAACTGGTCCTCACAACCAGTCTCAGAGGGGCTAGCCAAAACTATCTCGGTAGAATCAGCCTCTACATCCTCGTCAGTATTAGGTTGCATAAGATCCGCACAAAAATTGTCGAGCACCCTGACCCCGAGCGCATCAACCTCAGAATCACTCATGAGTTTAACAGCCGCAATATTACGAATCATCTCTAAGGCCCGCTCAGCCTCTAGGTCTAAAAGATCATTAATAGAATTAGAGATTTCAGTGTCATTACTACCCAACGAAACTCCTAATTGATTTGCATTTTGAACAATCTCATCATTAGAAAAATGCAAAATGGAATTAGAAGTATTGACCGACATACCAGTAGTGACCTCCACGTCACGAAGCTTGGCCGCCCTCATGGCGCACCGCTGCTGAATGTCGTCCACATCCGGCTGTGTCTGAAGACGACCACTCACCCGGCGCCCCTCAAATACCGGATCCTGAATCCCTCCAAACGCAATAACCTCCTCCCGAGAGATCGCGGTCGGGGTCCGACCTCCTGCCGCACCCCAACCAGCTGGCCGATCCAGCTGCACGGGCTCACCCACAACCTCGCCCGAGAGAGGGCAAGCACTCACGAAGACCGCGGACTTGTGGAGCGCCCCGCCCGGCGAAGCTGGCAGGGTGGGTGGTGGAGGCCGAACAAGGGCCATCTGCCCTCGCTCCCCACCCAGCACCGGAGAAGCTACCCACAGAGGCGCCGAAGGAGGAGAAAGCTCCGAGGCCACCTGCCCCGAGCCCTCTCCCGAAGGCAGAGCCGCCATCAACCGAAAGGTAGACGCGACGGGAGAGGAGGTATCCGAGGCCCCCTGCCCCAGACCCCCTCCCGGCGAAGAAAAGGACACGGGAGCCACCTGCCCCGAATCCCCTTCCTCAGCAGAAGGATAGCAACCCGAGGCTGCCTGCCCCAGGGCCCCACCCGATAGGCCAGGTACAACAAGCTGCGTCACCTCCTGCGGAGGTACCATGTGCTGAGCACGAGAGGGAGTGGCCACCTGCCGACCCCCAGGAATCGTGTCCACAGCACCCTCCAACCTCAAAGCCGGTAACTCGAGCTCAAAAGCCTCCTCGGACTCGATCCGATCACTCCACAGCTTCGGGGGAGCAGAAGAATGCTCAAAAGACCCAAATCTCAGAGTCGTCGAAGGTACCACGGTGGGTGGGACTGTTCCATCCCCGGTCGACGCAAGCTCGGGCCCCGGCCCCTTGGACAGCTGTCGTCCAGGGTCCTCGACCGGCGGCTCCCGTACTCCCGCACCGCCATCACCCTCGTGCATATCCACGTCAGAGTCATGAGCCGGCGCAACCAGAAGGCTCTCATCCTCAAACTCAATAACCAGATCATAAATCCTGCCTCGATAAGCCCACTTAACCACTTCCGGTACATACTCAATGTTCAAAATACTAGCCAAAACCCGAGCAATCCCATGAGCTCTGGTGAATTCCATATCCACATGCTCAGGCTTCCCCACTAAAATGCCCATAGTGGCCATAACCCGAGCATCCTGCAGCGGCCTGGAGGGAGCCCCGGAGAATCGCAGCCACGCCTGAGTAAGCAGCTTGCCCTGAGGCTCAACAAGCTTCCACTCTTGAAACTCAAGGATACCATCCGTTGTCGGCACCTTACACATCCCAAAGCTCAACAACATCTGCAGATCCTCCACGAAAGGAAACTCAACCTTGAACATCCTATCAACGAGGCTGACAAGGTCCCATTGAAACTCCCCAGGGGCCAACTCACGGAGCCTCTGCATGATCTGTGTCTCAGACACCTCCCCTCTGGTGACCTTGACTATCCCCGTGGTCATACTCGTGGATTCATCAGAAACCTCTCGCTCATTTGGAGATTCAAAAAAAGTTAACTCAGCACAGTACACTCCATACATCATGAGTGACGGTGCCTGATCTTGCAGAAGCGGACACTCCGCAGAGTCGTGTGCCAGTTTACCGCAGGTATCACATAACATAGCCACACACTCCGCAATGAAGTGACCCTTGCCACCGCGACGATAACAAAGCATCTTTTCCTTCCTACGCGACCACTTGGATGCCCTATCAACCTCAGACCTATCTGTCAACTCCGTAGACACATCGGTCATAACCTCGTTCTCAGGAACCTGCATAGAAGCAAGAGCCGTCACCACCTCCATAGCGTGGCCAGGCAGAAGAGGCTCCTCGACAGCCCCGTCAACTGTTGTCTGGTCTACAACAACAGGTGGTGGCGGAGGACGTGGACGGTACCGGCCCCCTCGACCTCCCCGACCACCTCGATAGCCTCGATAACCCTGTCGGTGCCGATGACCCGGATCCGAGAGCCCCTCGACGAAGCCACCTGAAGGGCCCAAGAAAGGCCTCTCGACTTACCCATCACTCTACCAGGCATAACCACGACCACCACCCGTGGATGAAGAACCACGGTGCTGGCCAGTCCCGTAAGCATCGTATCCGTCATCCCCCCATTGACCTCGGGGCGCAGGCGCAGAATCGGGCGGGCGAGCAACGACATGGGGAGGAGGGGCATGAGGCCTAGGTGGCGCAGCTCCCCGGCCCGCCGCTACCACGGCCGTAGTGCCCTGCACGAAAGGAGACGGTCTAAGGACCGGACCCGAAGGCACAGGAGGCCTAGTAGGCACGGCCCCCTGCCCACAACTTCCACTGCCGCACCTCCCGGAGCAAGCGGCCGAAGACTGGAGCCCGGTCCGCCCAGTCCTCCCCGCCCGCCAGGCAGCAAGGCCGGAGCCGGCGGCCTCCCCACGGGCCCCCGGCAGCCACGCGTGCCGCAGTGGCATGAGTGTTCGGCGCGCTACCACGACCAGAACCAGAAGCGGGCGCCTGCAGCGCTCCACGGCCAGCACCTGGACCCGGCGGCACCACGCCCCGTCCGCTGCCAGGACCCGGTGGCGGCACCCCCCAGCCCGACCAGCCCCATTGGGAGGCGGCTTCTTCCCGGGAGGAGGAGCGCCTCCAGCTCCAGCCATCGAACCAAGAGGGAGGATGCGGCGCGCCCGGCCAGATCCGGCGAAACGCAGGCGCGGCGATCGTCTAACCCTAGGGTGCAGCGATGGCGAAGGTGAGGATGAACAAAGCATGCATGCACCCCCCCCCCCCGTAGTATCGCTAGGAGCCACATCCAAACGGGCCTCATACCCCCTAGACGTTGGCCCAATAGCATCCGCCGGCCCAACAAACTTCGGATCATCCCCGACCCGGTCTGCTCGATCACGATCGTCGTCTACCCTGCACAGCTCGATCGGCACGGGAAACTTGTCCAGGCTCTCCTGGGCCACACGCCTAGTCGATACCTGTCCAGACAGCCCCTCCTCAGCTCCCCCATGTTGGGCCTCATACCCAAGCACAGATTCACAACCGGCCCGCTCATCGACCGCCCCATCACGGCCAGGAGAGAATTCAAACGAGCAACCCTAGCCGCCCGGATCCCAGCCGCCGTACGGCTCACCGACGCCGGCGTTGCTAGCTCCAATATCCCCATCCTCTTCTTCTTCTTACGTACCACTCTAGTCCAAGCATCTTGCGGAATAAAATCGGACAAGGTTAGTGGTTGGATGCATACCTTAGGCAGTGGCCCTTTCCAAGGCCGAATCGCCGTCGCCGCCGTCCTCCGGTGAACGATCCGACGAACCACCTCCACCCTATCCTCTAAACGCAGCCCAATCCGCGCCGGATCATCGCCAGGCACAATCTCGTCGACCAGCGCGGCCACCTCCTCCTCCGAGTATCCGGGGCTGAATGCCTCACAGATCACGTCGGAAGGCGTCGGCGAGTAATCGGCCGGCGATCTGCCGGCGGGGTCCCCGTCGTCGTTGTCCTCATCTTCCGAACCAGCGAGAGCCCAGAACCGCCCCCCTACTCGCCTCTTAGAAGGATCCGCTGGCATCGGCGGCCGGCTCGCCGCGCTCGCCTCAGTCGCCACGCGAGTCGCCTCAGTCGCCACGGAGTTAAAAAAGTTCATCCGTATGATGCTCGTTGGTAAATTTTCGCCGTACTGACACGTATGCTAAATATTGATTTATGTGTGTTACTGCGTTACCTTATCTCGCCTCCCAGCAATTGTCAAAAGAGTAGTCCCAACTCCTATGCAAAGCGAAGTCAGGTATATAAGCATAAGAGACACTAAGCCTAACAACAAATAACCTTAGTCACAACTAAGCATGGATGACTTGTTCCAACAACAAACCAAGCAAGGATTGTTATTTTTAACAGCAAACTAAGCATGGACTATTATTTCTAACAGCAAACTAAACAAGGATTATTATTTCTAACAACAAACGTGGATGGGCCATAAAAGAGCAGGTTAACTAACAAACATAATCTAGCATTCCACATTTAGGTTTTCCAATTATGCAATGCCAAAAGTGAACCAAACAACAGTTCAGTTTACATAATCCCATGGAAACACCTACTTCCTTCGATCCAAAACCTAGCTCTTTTAGGACAGGACTGGGTCTTCAATATGGTGATTTGACCAACAATTTCTGCATAAAGTGTTTATGTCACGTCAAAAAAATTACATTACAAACTACTCCCTTCGTCCGAAAATACTTGTCGAAGAAATAGATGTATTTAGACGTATTTTAGTTCTAAATATATCCATTTGTATTCATTTCTCGGACAAGTATTTCCAGACAGGGGGGGTACATGTCATGATAAATCTAGAAATATCAGCTGATGTTACAGATGCTGGTAGTTCTACCTTTATAGATGGTCAAACTTAGAAATGTTTGACTAGTAAAATTCTACTCCCTCCATCCCATAATGTGGGATGGAGGGAGTAGAAGACTTACATTTTGGATTAGTGGTACTCCCTCCATTCGGAGTTACTTGTCTCGGAAATGGATATATCTAGAACTAAAATACGTCTAGATACATCCATTTACGCAACAAGTAATTCCGAATTGAGGGAGTAGTACATAAAGACAGACAGCTATCACTAAACTCTTCGGGTTGATCACCACTCACCTAAACATAGGTCCCACAGCTCCACCATAGAACCAAAACTGGCCACCTCTTAAAGAGCTCATGCTTCGGACCCATCCTTCCTCCAAGGATTACTGAATCCATTGCGAGCTATCCTCCAAAGTAACACACCAGCTCAATTTATGTTGAGCTACCGTTGAAGGCATTTGGCACATTAGAGGCTAAAACTCTTAATTGGATTCAAACTCAATGCACCACAATTACCGAAACCAGATGCAGTGCAGCAACCACACATACCCTCCTTCTGAGTGCAGGTTCACATCCTCTGCATATTGCTCGACAGCGTTGCATCTAAGATCCGCTCCTTGAACTCATCATCGCTGCTCGTGAGCATTTCCTTTAGTGACATATCAACGCCCCTCAGCCTCAATGCTTGGTGCCTCGGCTTGATCCTCCCCTCCAAGCTGAACGCGAAGTAGTGTGGGAACTCGGTGAGCTCCGCGGCTGGTTCCATGCCCATGCCGTCAGCGAGGAACTTGAGCTTGGGCGTGAGGTTGGTCTCGATACCATAGGAGAGAATGGCGGGGGCGCGGCGAATAATGGTGCAGATGGCGGGGTCTGGGAGCCCCGTGGCTTTGCCAAGGAAGAGGAGCTTGGGGAGGAGTGTGCGGTCGACGGAGAAAGCGAGGAGCAGGGCAGCAGCGAGCGGAAGGGGTCTCCGTCGCAGGGAAACGCGGTGGCGAAGGAAGTAAAGCGCGGGGCGGAGGGTATCCGGGATGGACGCTGCGAGGAGGCGAGGGGAACGGACCACCGCGACGCGGAGGAGAGGAGGGGGCAGCGGCGCGGCGGCGGAGAGGAAGCGGAGGGACTCCTCAGGAGGAGAGGTGAGGAGCGACGGGAATGCCGAGAAGACGCGGGAGGCGTCGCCGGCGGAGAGTCCGTGTGAGAGGAGGAGGCGGAGGGAGGCATGGAGAAGCGCGAGCGGCGCGGAGCGGAGCTCAGGATGAAGGGCGAGGAGCGGGAACGGGTCGAGATGGAGCTCGGCCGAGAGGAAGTGGAGCTTGCGGCGGAACTCCACACCGCCGCCTCCGGCGAGGCGGGCGGGCAGGATTTGGGCGGGATGCGGAGGCGGAGGCGGAGGCGGGAGGCGCGTGTGGGCGAGCATCACGGGGCCAGAGTTTGGGTTTCTGGGAGGCGAGTTATCCACTGAAGAACCAGTGTGTTTCTTTCCATTGTGTGTGTGTTTTGAGTTGAGGGGCTGCTGTGTTTGCTAGGCGCTGGTCGGCCGTCCCGTAGCCCTCCGGTTCACCTTGTAATAATCGTCAGATTAGAATCCATCGCAGTAGAAAAAAAGTTCACGCAAAAAACCAAGGGTTGTTCCTCGTACCGGCGTAGCCCATGCCCCATGATCGATTTGCCCGCAAAAATCAGTGCCACCGCGCTTCACGGCCGGCAACGCTAACAGGCCAGCTTAATACATCTATGAAGATTTGCCCTGTTCCAGCGTGTCGGAATCGTTATGAGCCGTCGATCTGCCATCCAGTGGCTCCCGTAGGAAGATAACGGTTCGCTACCGGAATGTCATCTCCACCGTGGATCTCCCATCCAACGGTTGTCATCGCTCCGGAGGTCGCTGTTGATCGTCCGACAACGCATGTGCTCTGGTTTTGCTTTCTGCTTTGCTTTTCACCTGTAATTGCTATTTAGCCACCGTTCCTTCTCCATTTTTGGACTCGATTATTGTGGGTATAAACCCTAGCCGCCGGTGGCGAGCTTTGCTACTTTTCCCTTTCTGAGCAATACAAACCCTAGCAAATTTCCCCAAATTTCCTCTCTGAAATCACGATGCTGAGCGTTTAGTTAGTTCGATCCATGTCAGGTTCCTAACAATTAGTATCAGAGGCCCAATCGGTTCTCGGAGGCGTTGGATCTGGCGAGTGGAGGTTGGCGAACAAGCTGGAAAATCCCTCTGCTTGTGTCGATTTGGCGGCGGCGTGGTTGGCGGCCGGAGTGGCACAGTTCGCAGGCAGTCTGAATTTCAGTCTGGTTGCTGGAGAGTCTTTCTCCTGTGGTAAAATCCCAGATTCGGAATCGGGCGGTGCTTCTTGGAGGCGGGCGGCGTCGGCGACGGTGTTGGCGACGGTGGATACAAGAGCGCGACAAGCCCCTCCCTTCCCTCCCTTCCTCCCTTCTCGAGGCGGTCTGCTCATCGAGGGAAGCCATGTCTCTCCCGGAAGGCTCTAGCGACACTGGCGTCTTGCAGCTCCAGTCGTTGGAACTCGATATCAAAACCCTGCAACGATATCGTGAGGAAGACAAGATGGAATTCCAGGATTTCCAGTCCATGGTCAACAAGAACTTCGTCACCATGCAGCAGAATTTTGACAAAATCCAGGATAACTTCAAACGTTTGTTGTTGTTTCCAGAGCAGGGCGACGTTCCTGATGAACAGTCAGCACAAGGGAGCGTACAGCACAAGCTGCCTCTGTTGAATCACCACCCAATGCATCAGGCAGGCCCAAGCAACTACTGGCGAACACACCTCCCTCAGTAGCTACGCAAGAAAAGGAGGCTCAGACCATAACTGGAACAGCGGTCTTGTGCGATCCTGCGGGCAAGGAGCTCAATTTGTATGGCACTCCCGAAGCTCCATATCGCCATCCGAATTTTGCAAGTAACAGAGCAGTGGCACCACAATAAGTACAGCAAGCTCCACCCCCACAGCAACACCCCATACAGCTTGAAGATCACACACAGGAAGAATGGCCAGAGGGAGGAGATAGAGGTAGAGGGCTTGGCTCTCCATTCGACAACTGAAGAAATGTGCTCACAGTAAAACCAGCTAAACTGAATATCTCTGAGTTCAGTGGAACACATCCTGAATCATTGATTCAGAACTTGGAGTAGTACTTTGCTGCTGCCAGAACTCCCTTGGAGCACAAAACTGAGTTAGCAGTGTCCTATTTGCAAGGCCCTGCCATACAATGGTGGAGAGGAACTGGATTTTCGCCACAAAATGTGCCATGGCACAGATTTTGCACTTATATTGCAGATAGGTTCTCACTAGATTCTGCTTGTGATATTGTTAACTCCTTCCATGCAATATCGCAAACTTCAACTATGGTTGTGTATGTTGAGCAATTCGAGCAACTGGTGAACTGCATGAGAAGAGAAAATCCGGCTATACCAAATGACTACTACGTCACCAGTTTTCTGTCTGGACTGAATCCTTACATCAGAAGTCATGTGGAATGTTTTAAACCTCCTGATATGCAGACAGCTATGTGGTATGCTAGGAGAATGGAAAAGGCTACTGCCCCTGCTCCATCCAAGCCTTACTTCCCTCAACCCAAAAGACAGGTGATGTTTGAACTAGCAAAAACACCCCTAGCTGCTACCACACAAAACAGAAACACAATTATCCAGCAGGCCAAACAAAACCAAGTCTGCTACAAGTGCAGAGAACCATGGGTTCCTGGCCATAGGCAGGTGTGAAAAATGAGCCAGAAAGCTCAAGTGCAAGCACTACAAACAACAGAAGAGGAAAATGCAGAAATCATTTATGTCACAGACTTTGAGGATCCTGATTTAGAACAAGCTGCACCTCCTTCTGACAATGCTGTGTTACAGGTTTCTATGCATGCTGCCATGGGCATTGGGGCAATGAAGAATACTTTTATTTTAACTGTTAAGGTAGGCAAAACTGTAGCTACAGCACTTGTGGACAGTGGGAGCACTTCCACATTTGTATCCCCTGATGCAGCTGCAAAATTGCCTGTTACCCCAACCCCAAATCCCAGGATTAAAGTGCTAGTAGCAAGTGGAGGAGAATTATGGAGTGAGTTCACTTCAAAGAACTGCCCCTATGAAATACAGGGCACACAACTACAGGACACCTTCAGAGTTCTGAAATTGAAGGGATATGATATGATCTTGGGAGTAGACTGGCTAAAGAAATATAGCCCATTTCTAATGGACTTCATTCACATGGAAATGAGGATTAATGTTGCACCACAGACTCAAGTAACATTTGTGGCTGAAACTGTACCCCTGTCCTCACTAGTGAAGGCCACTGATAATGCAGAAAAGTTAATGGACCAGGCTGTTTGTGGATTTTTTTCTCCTGTCTACCTGTTACACTGTGAATGCTGCTACTGCTCACGAAATTCTAGAAGAACTCCAAGGTATAATTCAGGAGTATGACAAGGTGTTCAATACTCCTACTAAACTACCTCCAAGCAGAGCCTATGGTCGCAGAATCCCACTCATAGAAGGGGCAAAGGTAGTAAATCAGAGACCATACAGAGTACCACATCACCAGAAAGAAGCACTTGAAAAGATCATCTCTGAACTTCTGAAAGCTGGTCTGATTAGACCTAGCACTAGTCCTTTCTCCTCTCCTGTGCTTCTAGTTAAAAAGAAGGATGGAACTTGGAGACTCTGCATTGATTACAGGAAACTTAATGCTATCACAATAAAAAACAAGTACCCTATTCCTGTAACTGAAGATCTCCTTGACCAGTTAAAAGGAGAAACAGTCTTCTCTAAAATAGATCTCAAAAGTGGATATCATCAGATAAGGATGGCTGAAGAAGACATACACAAAACAACATTTTCCACCCTACAAGGCCACTTTGAATTCCTGGTTATGTCCTTTGGTTTGACCAATGGCCCTCCATCATTTCAGTCTCTCATGAATTTCCTATTTGGCCATTTTGAATTTGTGGTAGTGTTCTTTGATGATATCCTGGTTTTCAGTTTAACCATGAAAGAACACAGGATACACCTCCAGAAAGTATTCCAAGTCCTACAAGAAAATAAATTGTATGAAAAGTTGGACAAGTGCTCTTTTGGTTAGTCTAAAATAGAATACTTGGGCCATGTGATCAGCAAGAAAGGTGTGTCAATTGATCCCACTAAGATTGCTGCTATTAAGGAATGGCCAGCCCCAACAACAGTAACTGAACTTAGAAGTTTTCTGGGTCTGAGTGGTTATTACAGAAGGTTTATACAGAGATATGGAGTTATCTGCAGGCCCCTCTTTGACTGCCTGAAAAAGAACTCCTTCTCTTGGCAGCAAGAACAGCAAGAAGCTTTCACAGCCATTAAGGAGAAACTTACACAAGCCCCTGTCCTGGCCCTACCAGACTTCTCTAAACCCTTTGTGTTAGAAGCTGATGCTAGTGGTTATGGCTTAGGTGATGTGCTGATGCAGGATGTGAAACCATTGTCCTATTTCAGCAAGTCCATTGGGCCCAAAGCAGCAGCATGGTCTACATATGACAAGGAAGCTCTTGCAATAATAGAAGCTGTCAAGAAGTGAAAACACTGTTTCTTAGCTACATCCCTGATAATCAGAACTAACCAGGAGAGCTTGAAATACATCCAGGAACAGAAACTAACTTAAGGAATACAACACAAATTATTGCTCAAGCTGTTAGGCTACAATTTTACTGTTGAGTACAAAAAGGGCAAAGAAAACAGAGTTGCTGATGCTTTATCAAGGGTCAAGCACATGATATCATCTCTGTCTACCAGTTTCTCCACCCCTAAATGGATTTCTGAGGTGGTTAAAAGCTACAAATCAGATCAGAAATTCAAAGATCTTATAGACGAGTCTGCAACTAGTAAAAGCAATGACAATGGATATACATTCAAGAATGGTATCTTGAGGTTTTAAAACAAAAATGTCATTGGAACTGACACTTCCTTGAGGCAGGATATATTACAAACTTTCCATGCATCAGAATTGGGGGGTCATTCTGGGGAGCAACATACCATAGAGTTCACTTGGTTTTCCACTGTCATGGCCTCAAACAGGATGTCATTGACTTCATCAAACAATGCCCTGTCTGCCAAGTCAACAAAGCTGAACATACCCCCTACCCTGGCCTGTTGGAACCCCTGCCAGTTCCAGATTTTGCACGGGCTCACATCAGCATGGACCTTGTTGAGGGGCTTCCTATCTCTGAGAACAAAGATCTTATTTTGGTGGTGGTAGACAGATTTACCAAATATTCCCATTTCATTGTCATGAAACACCCCATAACTGTTCAGACTGTAGCAAGAGCATTTTCTGACACAGTGTTCAAACTCCATAGAATTCCCTTGGTTACACTACTAGGAAAAGGGCTATAGATGAGATGGACACTAATGGCGCACCTGTCATGTGGTGCGCCATTAGTATATACTAATGGCGCACCATGTTTTGGTGCGCCATTAGTGTGGAAGACACTAATGGCGCACCAGGCACATGGTGCGCCACTAGTAACATATTTTTTTCCAAACATACTAATGGCGCATCATGGCTCGGTGCGCCATTACTAGTGCTAACTAGTAATGGCGCACCGGCCACACAGTGCGCCACTACTGTTGTTTTTTTATTCTTTTTTTGCAAAACTACTAATGGTGCACCATGGCATAGTGCGCCATTACTAGTTTAAACTAGTAATGGCGCACTGTGCCACGGTGCGCCATTAGAATATATACTTTTTTTATTTTTTTGCAAAACTTCTAATGGCGCACCAGCAGCAGGTGCGCCATTAGTAACCAGGGTTACTAATGGCGCATTTGCATATGGTGCGCCATTAGTAACCTGGGACCAACAAGATATTTTGGACAGCCCACCCACCCACTCACTTTCCCCACTTCATTCTCTCCACCTCCTCCTCCAAGCTTGTCTCGGCTGCCTCCTCCTCCTCACCTCATTTGCACCATAGATTCATCCAAATTAAGTGGTTAAATTACCTTTTTTGATAGGTAAGTAAGGGGGGAAGCTATCTTTATGTTGTTCTCCCTCTCCAACAACGTGCACATGAACTTTTTGTGGCCTAGCTAGATCTACATATGTTCGTGATGTTGCATATGTTTGTGGTGTTGCATATATGTTTGTGTTTGCAGGTACCGGTATTTGAAATGTGATAGTTGCCAATATTTTGCCAGAATGTTGATTCATTTCCGTTTCGGCGAGAATTTTGGCACTATGCATTCTTTTTGGATTTTAGGGAAAGTAATGCCAAAATATTTCTTGGTTCTAAAATATCGTTTTGCTCTACCCTGTAGGCGACCATGGTCTGCACGATGACCGAAGGCATCGTGAATAGGTTTTTGAGCTCCGCAAAGGCTGAGATGCTTCAAAAGAACGAGACAGAGATAAGATGTCTGTGTCGAAGATGCAAGCTGAAGAGCCTTATTGCGGACCCGGATTCCGTGCAGGTGCGGGACCACCTGCTCTTGCGTGGTTTCATGGATGGCTAGCGGTGGCAACGTGATGAAGATGACTATGAAGTCGTCCATGGGGGCCGGGCAAGAAATGAGGAAGGGCAGCAAGACAACCACCGCGGCTCGGGCGGGCGAGAAGACGAAGAATCTCCAGGACATGATCACGACGGTGATGCTGTACACAGTCATCATGTAGAAGATGCCGGACATGATGATGAGGAAGATACCGGAGCAGACGAAGGGCATGATCATGAAGATGAAGATGCCGGTGGAGCAGACAACGATGGACCATCGATGGGCTGGGTGCAAGACCCTCATATTCAAGAGCTGCTTCTCAAGCAGACGGATAACGCAAGAGCTACCGCCCGAGAGAAAGCCAAGATGGATCAACTGGAGATAGACGCGGTTACTCCATTGTATGAAGGATGCAGACCCGAGGATACCCGCCTGAAAGTAACGCTCATGGCTCTGGAGATGAAGGTAAAACACAAAATGACCGACGCATGCTTCGACGAGAACATGTCATTCTGGCATGAACGTCTTCCCAAGGGGAACAAGTCCCCGACCAGTTTCGAGGAGGTGAAGAAAATCGTGTGTCCTCTGGATTTACCGCACGTGAAATACCATGTGTACATGAACAATTGCATCATTTATTGGGACGAGCATGCGGAGTCTACCATATGTCCGGTGTGCGGCGTCACTCGATACAAGAAGAGGAAGAAAGCTCCTCGAAAAGTGGTGTGGTACTTTCCGATCACTCCTCGTCTGCAGCGGTATTTCATGGAACCTAAGGTAGCAAAGCTCCTGCGTTGGCACGCAGATAGGGAGGAGAAGAAGCGAGAAGATGACGCAAATGATCCGGAGATAAATAAAAAAGACAAGATGATGAGTCACCCAAAGGATGCGAGCCAGTGGCAAGCGTTGAACTTCGAACACCCAGAGTTTGGGAAGGATCCAAGGAACATCGTGCTGGGCGCGAGCACTGATGGAGTCAATCTGTTTGGCAGCCAGAGAAGCACACATAGCACCTAGCCTGTGTTTGTGTGGATGTACAACCTTCCCCCTGGTTGTGCATGAAGAGGAAGTACGTTCACATGAGTATGCTAATTGAAGGGCCGAAACAACCAGGGAACAACATCAATCTGTATCTGGGGCTGCTGAAAGAGGAGCTAGACACGTTGTGGAAAACGCCAGCCAATACGTGGGACGCTGCAGAGAAATAATATTTCCCTATGAGAGCCGCACTGCTCGCGACGGTGCACGACTATCTCGGTTACGGATATCTCGCGGGGCAGGTGGTCCACGGATTTTCTGGATGCGTCAGGTGCATGGATGACACAACGTATCGCCAGCTAGATAGAGATCCCGGGCCTTCGAAAACCGTGTTCATGGGACATCGAAGGTGGCTTCGCGATGATGACCCGTGGAGGAAACACAAGGATCTGTTTGATGGTGAAACCGAACCCCAAAGACGCCCGCGTACGAGGAGCGGCGAGGAAATAGACCAGTTGTTGAAAAATTGGAAAGATTGCCCACTGCCGGGAAAGAAGCAAAAGGCGCCAGAGCCGGGAAAGAAGCGAAAGGCGCTAGAGCCGCTGCTGAAGGTATGGAAAACGAGGTTTGTTTTCTGGGACTTGCCGTACTAGAAGATCCACCGTGTGCCTCACAGCCTTGATGTCATGCATATCACGAAGAACGTGTGCGAGAGTCTGCTTGGTACCCTGCTCAACATGCTAGAGAGGACCAAAGATGGGCTAAAAGGAAGGGCAGACTTGAAATCAATGGGCATCAAGGAGGAGCTTCACGCTAATGATCATGATGATGATGATGATGATGAGGCGAAGCAGTACATGGAAAGTCGTCGCAAAGGCAAAAAGGCCAAGAAGACCGGAAATGACTACCCTCCCGCGTGCTTCACTCTAAGTCAGGAGGAGATCGAGCAGTTTTTCACCTGCCTCGTAGGAGTAAAACTTCCTTACGGTTACGCGGGGAAGATAAGCAGATACCTAGACCCAGCGAAGCAGAAGTTCAGCGGGATGAAGTCTCACTACTGTCACGTGTTGATGACGCAGATACTTCCAGTTGCAATCCGTGGGATCATGGACGCGCACGTCCGTGAAACGCTATTTGGCCTATGCAACTTTTTCGACATCATCTCTTGGAAGTCGGTTGGCGTGAGGCAACTCACAAGGCTACATGAAGAGATTGTGGTGATACTATGCGAGCTTGAGATGTACTTCCCGCCCGCATTCTTCGACGTTATGGTGCATCTGCTGGTCCATATCGTGGAGGATATCATCCAACTCGGGCCGACGTTCCTGCACAGCATGATGCCATTCGAAAGGATGAATGGTGTCATCAAAGGATACGTTCGCAACATGTCACGTCCAAAGGGAAGCATAGCCAGGGGCTTTCTTACCGAAGAGTGCATCTCCTACTGCACGAATTATCTAGGCATCGAGGACCCCGTTGGTCTGCCCGTCAATAGGCACCTCGGCAGGCTCGCTGGATGGGGTCACCGTGAGGGTCGCCGCGAAATGCATGTCGACTTCGAGGGTCGACTCGCCGACTTTGAAAGAGCAAACCTAGTCGCGCTACAACACATAGACGTGGTCGATCCTTTGGTGGTAGAGCACAAAACCTTTATTGAGAAGACGTACAATGACCGAGGCCAATAGAGGACGGACGGAGATATAATCAAAGAGCACAACTCATGTTTCACGCGTTGGTTCAAGCAGAAGCTTCTGTCGTACCCTTTACATGAGGATTCTTCCGCGGAAGAACAACTCATATTCGCCTTGTCACAGGGCACCGAGCACAACCTGATGACCTATGAGGCGTACGATATCAACGGCTACACATTCTACACCGAGGACAAGGACATGAAGAGCCATGGTTATCACAACTCCGGGGTAACGATGGAATCCTACATCGGTAACGACAAGGACAGATACTATGGAAGGATCGAGGAGATCTGGGAGCTGAGCTACGCTGGAGAGAAGGTCCCGATGTTCCGTGTCAAATGGGCCAAGAGCGTCCTAAAAGAAGACCGGTATTTCACCTCCATGGTTATACCCAAGCCAAATCCAAAACCGCGGGCGCAAACGTCACCGCGAAAAATGAGCCATGGGTACTGGCTTCCCAAGTGGACCAATGCTTCTTCATTACCGACCCGTCAAAGCCCAATCGTGTTGTCGTCAGGAGAGGCAAAAGGAAGATCATCGGAATGGATGGAGTAGCCAATGAGCAAGACTTCGACAAGTACGGCGACCCGAAGATCGAACATGACGACGACGATGAAGTAGCAGCATACACCACAAGAAGAAGCAGGACCACCCTACCTAAAGGACGTCCATTCCACAGAAGAACTCCATTTGCGAAAAACAAGGGCAAGAAGATTGTGAACAGATAGCTAGCTAGCTAAGATCGATTGTATTTAAATTGTAGCCTTCATATTTCTCGATTGTATTTCATGGGCACTTTAATTTTGAACTCATGAATATTTTTAAAATTTCATGGACACTCAATCTTGATCCCCCTCCATCTCGATCGCTATCCCACCTCACCAGATCCGGTCCCCCCTCGCCACCGAGCACCCCCGCACCCTCTCCCCCGCTCCACTGGTCGCCGCCGCCGACCCCCCGGCCCCGCACCGCTCCACCGGCCGCCGCCGCCGACCGGCCCCCCGCACACCCTCCCCCGCTCCCGACGCCCGCCGCCGACGACCCACCGCACCCTCCCCGGCCCGCTCCACCGTCACAAATGAATGCAACTAAAATTGAAAAAAAAAACAAATTTGATTATATTTTCAAATAACAAATTTGATGATATTTTCAAATAATAAATTTGATGATATTTTTTCATATTCATAAATATTTTCAAATAACAAATTTGATGATATATTTTTTAAAATTATTACTGTTTTTATAAAAAATTATTATTGTTTCATATTGATCATATTCATTTTCTTAAAAATTATTAGATGCAACAAAAAATAAAAAAAGTTACTTATGGCGCACCTATGGCTGGTGCGCCATTGCTATATATAAAAAAACATTCTAATGGCGCACCTAATGGGGGTGCACCATTGCTATCTAAAAAAACATTCTAATGGTGCACCGCTGCGGGGTGCGCCATTAGAAAGCGTCCCCCATCCATACACTTCGTCCCTCCCTCGTCCCTTCCTCTTGCCAAACACTTCGTCCCTCTCCCTCCACCGCGCCGCTCCCTCCCTCGTCCCTCCCTCCATCGCGCCGCCGCCGCCGCTGCCCCGACCCACTGCGCCACAGCCGCCCACGCGCCCCCGCCGCCTCCCTCTCCCCTTCCTCCCCCTCGAGCGCCGCCTCCCCCCCGAGCCCCGCCTCCCCCGTGAGCGCCAGAGATTTGGAGCCTCGGAGCCACCGGAGACTTGGAGCCTCGGAGGCGCCCGTCCACCAGGAAAGGAGGCCCCACGTCCACCCGGAGAGGAGGCCCGTGACCTCCTCGCCGTCTATCCCCGCCTCCCCCAAGCTCACTGTCTCCGCCCTCCGTCGTCTCCGCTCCGGCCACCACCTCATCGTGGCCAGGTAACCGTCCTCCCTCTACCTCTCTTCCCCTCTCTTCCTCCTCTCCTCCCTCCCGGCCATGCCCTCTTCTTCTTTGTTTTGCTAGGTTTAGGTCAAATCCCTCTCGAATTTAGGTCAAATTAGGTCCAATCCCTCTCGAATTTACTAGACGCCGCTTTATGCTAGTATTTCATTTTTCATCATGCTCTGTATGCCATTGCTGCTGCTGTGTGATGCCATACCCCCAAACATTATTTGGCTGGGATTCATTCATACATGTGTGTGTCTGTGTAGTTAGTAAAGGGGTTTGTTTGTATGGAAGCAAGTTTGTGTGTGTGTTTACTAGTTACATGATGATCTAACAAGAATATATTTATATAATGGTTCCCTTTAGCTGACCTGGCATTATGCTTGAGAAGAGAAGAAAATAGTTGCTTGTGTTTGAATATTGGCTTGATGCTGGTTTTGAAGTTTGAAGCTGTCTGTCCATGTGAAAAGAGTCCAGTCTAGTCAGCAATATCCATGTGGTATATATCTCTGTCTCTATCAGTGTGTGTGTGTGTGTAGTAGGGTAGTAGTTGGGTTGGAATGGATTGAATGGATCAAATACTGGATAGAGGTGGGTGGGAATGGATCAAGTCAGTCCCATCCATGCATCCATCCATTTGATGATGATGATGTAGTAGTAGTAGTAAAGTTGGAGGAGGGATGTATTTTGAGAGGGATGTAGTAGTAGTAAATTTGGAGGAGGTTAGTAGATGCTAGAGTAAAATTAATTTAACAAGAATGAAGGAAAGAAAGAAAGAGGGAGGTGCTACTCTTGTAGTGGTACAACATGTCTTTCTGTTGACCAAGAGGTGTTTGTGAAGGTTGATTCAGTTTCCCAGCCAGTCACCTTAATATATATATATATATATATATATATATATATATGTTTTGGTAAAGCTGTATGCATTCCCATGGTCCTTGCATAACTGTCTGTGTTTGTATGTCAAGCTGTATGCATTTTTAAGCTTATTTTACTATTCTGCTAGGTGCTTATTCAGCAGTATTTTATTTTGAACCATATTTGCCTTGTGATGCAGTGCAGCTAAAAGGGATAGAGAGAGAATAATGTAAGGGCCCTAACCTAAAGCAATATAATGGTCACTAGCTAATACGAACATGCTTTAGTATTACCTACCTGTATGTACTGTATATGTTATTTTAATTTGATGGCTACTATGTAATGTTCCTTTATTTTGTTTCTAATTTCTAGAGAGGAGAAATGTTGGTCATGGTGTTGTATAATTACTGGAGTAGATGTTAAACTGTTGCCGAATCTGATACATTGTTGAACATTTAATTACTTGTTGCATTGGAGGTTCATCTTGTCTTGAGGCAAACAAAGTTGCTGGGTTTGTCTCCGACCATTGTGTCGTGATGAGTTTGCAGGTACCCCGAGAGGCCCTTGAGTTTGTCGGAATGTCGATTTACTTCTGTTCCGGCAAATTCGGGTACTACATATGTCCTATTTTCAGCAAAGGTCATGCTAAAACTTTCTGTGAATTTTAGCATGACTTTGCTAAAAACGGACATATGGGGTACTTGCTACTAATGCATGGGCCGGGGTATCTTAGTACTTAGTTCAGTAGGATCAACTGCCCCTTTATTCTTGCTGAATTAAACCATAGGTGGCAATAGAGCCAAGTGATTAGGCCCAACTTAGAATTCTCCTTAGCATCGATAAACCCTAGATAATAAACCCAACATAGGTGGCAGTAGAGCCAAGTGATTAGTGCCAAGTGATTAGGCCCAACCTAGGGTGCCTCGGCATCGATAAACCCTAAATGATGAAAACTTAACTTAGCATTTAGGGTGCCTCTGCATCGACAAACCCTAAATGATGAAACCTTGGCTTCTATAGGGTGCCTCGGTGTCGATGAGAACCTAAATGATGTACGCTTAGGATTTTAGGGTGCCTCGGCGTCGACAAACCCTAAATGATACAAGCTTAGCTTTTAGGATGCCTCGGTGTCGACAAACCCTAAATGATGAGACCATGATCTTGTTCCTTGATAATAACCAACTTTTTGACCAAACTTTTTTCCTATTTAGAGCGAAACATGGCCCACAACAATGAGGCCGGCGGTTCAGGCGGCAAGCAATTCTAGGAACTGTCCCAGGAGTTGGAGGAAGAACCTCACCGCTATGAGGACGCCGCGGAAGACACCGATCCTGACTACACAACCCCTAGTGGCGTCGGGGATGACACCACTGATGGTGCCGCCGAGGATGCCACCATTGATGGTGCCGCCGAGGATGCCACCACTGATGATGGCGGCGCACACACAGATGGCAGCCAACCGAAGAGGCAACGGAAGGACCGGCGCCCGAACGCGCTCCGCACTGACGAGAATCGAACGGAGCCCAAACATATAGTCAAGGGGTACTCGGTTCAGCTCGGGTGCATTCTCTGGAGCACCGTCTCGATCAACACCGAGAACCTTAGGCATAAGGACCGAGGGAATTTGCGCAACCTCCTCTTCACGAAGTTGCACGAATGATACAAGTTCCCCGCTGAATTTGAAAACACACGCCTCTCAGGGAATAAAGTGAACAGTGCCGCACTCACGAGGATGAGCACGACCCTGTCTACTTGGAGAAGTGCGATGAAGAGAATGATTGAAAAAGGTGATAGTTATGAGAAGATCAAGGCGAAAAATCCTTCGATCAGCAAATATGACTACAAGGAGTTCAAGATCAAGTGCGAGAGCAGTGCAACCTCCGAATCAAGTCAGTGGGGGAAAGAAATGCGGGAGTTGAACTTAGGGGAACACAAACTCGGTCCCGACAGTTACCGAGTGGCGGAGCCTATATGGGACAAGGAGGACGCGAAGCGTGCCGAGCAAGGCCTACCGCCCCGCTTCGAGAAATACAGGAGTGACAAGCAGACTAGGAACTATGTCAGGGCCCGGTACAAGGAGGACCCGATAACAAAGGAGCTTACCATGGATCCGAAGACCAGGGCACTTGAGCTTGTTCTGGTGAAGGAGACTGAAAGCAGTAGCGCGGGGTTGTCTCAGAGCACCCATGCTTGGGACAGCACTCTAAATAGGGTGTTGAACGTAATGAAAAACAAGGATAAGCTCAGTAAGCCGTCGTCAGCTGGTCGTGTGGCCAGCAAAGGCTTGTCCACAAAATGGTCGTCATAATATACCGCTGATGGGCGAAAGGAGAAAAAGACCAGCTCGGAAAGCCAGTCGCGCGAGGTTCAAGAACTCAAGGCACAACTGGCGCAGATTCCAGAGATTATCCAAGAGCAAGTGCAACAACAACTGGGATCGACACTCACCGGCATTATGCCTACCTTGATTCATGGGCTGATGACGTGGATTGCGGGTGGCCAACAGGGGCCGCCCCCAATTCCCAGCTTCACGGCCAGCAACTCGCACAATGCGCAAGCGGCGCCATTGGTGTCTCCGGCGGCGCCATTGGTGTCTCCGGCGGCGGCGGTATTGGTGTCTCCGATGCCGGCACGGCCGGCATTGGAGCTTAATGCACCCGGGTGTACGCCGGCCGGCACCTCGGCAGCAAGCGGCCCCTCCGTCAGTTGCACGCCTGCTGTTGGCGGTGCCTCGACATTAGCCGAGCTCGACGCCATCATCATGGTAACTAATTAAGCCTCTCGGCCGAGGACTTCATCTCCTTTTGCCTTTGACTGGGCATACCTGATGCCCTATATGTTTTCGCAAGGCGCCGTCGATGTTCCGTCCACTCTCCTGCACTTCGTGAATGACGAGTTGGTCGATGTCGCCAAGGGCAAAATCGTTCAACCGGGCAACCCCGTGTTCCATGGTAAACCGATGCCACCCACCATGTATAGGGTTCAACTGGTTCAGGTGCTGCCAGGCTGCGACGAGTTGTTACCTTCGATTCGACCCGCCGGGGCCGACGAAGATGATCTGATGACCCTCAGTGCCTGCATAACTGGCCCCTGCTTTGGCCGAAGAGAGAGATTCATTTGGGGGCGGGGGACACCACCCCAAAGACAACACCGCCAGTCGTGCCGGCGCCAAGCCATGGCTAGACCACCGCAATGCTACCGGACATGTCGGACATCCCTATGGCACAGGATCCGAACATGCATATGGCACAGGATCTGGACAATGACGACAACAACGACGACCGTACATTTAGCAACGTCGATAAGTACTTTGCCGAACATGGGTACGATGATGAATTCTGCGCGCCTCTTTCTCAAGAACCCAACCCTACAAAAGACGACCGCGGTCTAGCTGGTATGGCGGAGAAACCCAATTGCAACAGGCATCGTTTGGCGTTCAGTTCTCAGGAGACGCCTCCAGCTGCCGACTTCACCGAGCCTCAGATAGCCGAGGAGCCAAATATTATCAGCCCCAACACACTCAAGAAGGCGGTCTGTGAGAAGAACTCGGTCCCATTACAACAGAAGAAGAAGGGACAAAAAAGAAAGAGTAACAAGGGTGCGAGCCAGCCGGCACCGAGTATGATCCGTGCTCAGGACAGGCCACCTTCACCTAAGGATATCTCGAGGAGGGTGCATGTGGCGGGTAGGGCGATGCTACCGACAAATATGCTCAATGCTACAACCGGTGCTATGCAGAGTCTGCATGACAGTGTTCTTTCTTTGGAGAAGCAGTGCTAAGGAAATCATTATTGTTGGTATTGGAAAAGTCACACAATTTAGTATTATCTTGATCCATCGTGACAAGCAATCCAACACACAAGCACACAAGAGGCAAGCGAAAAAGAGGCGAACGGAAAAGAGAGGGCGAATAGAACGACAAAGGGTGAAGTGGGGGAGAGGAAAACGAGAGGCAAATGGCAAATAATGTAATGCGAGGGAGATGAGTTTGTGATGGGTACTTGGTATGCCTTGACTTGAGCGAAGACCTCCCCGGCAACGGTGCCAGAAATCCTTCTTGCTACCTCTTGAGCACTGCATTGGTTTTCCCTTGAAGAGGAAAGGGTGATGCAGCAAAGTAGCGTAAGTATTTCTCTCAGTTTTGGGAACCAAGGTATGAATCAGTAGGAGGCACCTCAAAAGTCCCTTGTACCTACACAAACAAACAAGAACCTCACAACCAACGCTATAAAGGGGTTGTCAATCCCTTCACGGTAACTTGTGAAAGTGAGATCTGATAGAGATAATAAGATAAGATAAATATTTTTGGTACTTTTATGATATAGATTGAAAAGTAAAGATTGCAAAATAAGATAGATGGGAAACTTATATGATGAAAGATAGACCCGGGGGCCATAGGTTTCACTAGTGGCTTCTCTCAAGATAGCATAAGTATTACGGTGGGTGAACAAATTACCGTCGAGCAATTGATAGAAAAGTGCATAGTTATGAGAATATCTAGGCATGATCATGTATATAGGCATCACGTCCGCGACAAGTAGATCGAAATGATTCTGTATCTACTACTATTACTCCACACATCGACCGCTATCCAGCATGCATCTAGAGTATTAAGTTCATAAGAACAGAGTAACGCATTAGGCAAGATGACATGATGTAGAGGGATAAAATCAAACAATATGATATAAACCCCATCTTTTTATCCTCGATGACAACAATACAATACGTGCCTTGCTGCCCCTACTGTCACTGGGAAAGGACACCGCAAGATTGAACCCAAAGCCAAGCACTTCTCCCATTGCAAGAAAGATCAATATAGTAGGCCAAACTTAACTAATAATTCGAAGAGACTTGCAAAGATAACAAATCATACATAAAAGAATTCAGAGGAGATTCAAATATTTCTCATAGATAAACTTGATCATAAACCCACAATTCATCGGATCTCGACAAACACACCGCAAAAAGAGTTACATCGAATAGATCTCCAAGAAGATCGACGAGAACTTTGTATTGAGATTCAAAGAGAGAGAATAAGCCATCTAGCTAATAACTATGGACCCGAAGGTCTGTGGTAAACTACTCACAACTCATCGGAGAGGCCTTGGAGATGATGTAGAAGCCCTCTATGGTCGATTCCCCCTCTGGAGGAGTGCCGATGAAGGCTCCAAGATGGGATCTCGCGGATACAGAAGGTTGCGGCGGTGGAAATAGGTTTTTGTGGTGCTCCTGGATGTTTTCGGGGTACGTAGATATACATAGGAGGAAGAAGTAGGTCGGTGGAGCCACGAGGGGCGCACCCACCCCCCTAGGGCGCGCCAGTCACCCTCGTGGCCGCCTCGGCTGCTTCTTGACGTCCACTCCAAGTCTCCTGGGTTGCGTTTGTTCCAAAAAGATCGCTCCCGAAGGTTTCATTCCGTTTGGACTCCGTTTGATATTCCCTTTCTTCGAAACACTAAAATAGGCAAAAAAAACCAGCAATTCGGGCTGGGCCTCCGGTTAGTAGGTTAGTCCCAAAAATGATATAAAAGTGTAAAGTAAAGCCCATAAACATCCAAAACAGGTAATATAATAGCATGGAACAATCAAAAATTATAGATACGTTGGAGACGTATCGAGCATCCCCAAGCTTAATTCCTGCTCGTCCTTGAGTAGGTTAATGATAAAAACAAAATTTTTGATGTGGAATGCTACCTAGCATATTTCTCAATGTAATTTTCTTTATTGTGGCATGAATGTTCAGATCCAAATGATTCAATATAAAAGTTCATATTGACATAAAAAATAGTAGTACTTCAAGCATACTAACAAAGCAATCATGTCTTCTCAAAATAACATGGCATAGGAAGCTATCGCTACAAAATCATAGAGTCTGGCTATGCTCTATCTTCATCACACAAAGTATTTAATCATGCACAACCCCGATGACAAGCCAATCAATTGTTTCATACTTTAGTATTCTCAAACTTTTTCAACTTTCACGCAATACATGAGCGTGAGCCATGGACATAGCACTATATGTGGAATAGAATGGTGGTTGTGGATAAGACAAAAAAGGAGAAGATAGTCTCACATCAACTAGGCGTATCAACGGGCTATGGAGATGCCCATTAATAGATATCAATGTGAGTAAGTAGGGTTTGCCATGCAACGGATGCACTAGATCTATAAGTGTATGAAAGCTCAACAAAATAAACTAAGTGGGTGTGCATCCAACTTGCTTGCTCACGAAGACCTAGGGCATTTTTGAGGAAGCCCATCATTGGAATATACAAGCCAAGTTCTATAATGAAAAATTCCCACTAGTATATGAAAGTGACAACATAGGAGACTCTCTATCATGAAGATCATGGTGCTACTTTGAAGCACAAGTGTGGAAAAAGGATAGTAACATTGTCCCTTATCTCTTTTTCTCTCATTTTTGGGCCTTTTTTATGGCCTTTCTGTTTTTTTGTAAAGTCTGAAGTCTCATCCCGACTTATGGGGGAATCATAGTCTCCATCATCCTTTCCTCACTGGGACAATGCTCTAATAATGAAGATCATCACACTTTTATTTACTTACAACTCAAGAATTACAACTCAATACTTAGAACAAAATATGACTCTATATGGATGCCTCCGACGGTGTACCGGGATATGCAATGAATCAAGAGTGACATGTATGAAAGAATTATCAAGGTGGCTTTGCCACAAATACGATGTCAACTACATGATCATGCAAAAGCAATATGACAATGATGGAGCGTGTCATAATAAACGGAAGGGTGGAAAGTTGCATGGCAATATATCTCGGAATGGCTATGGAAATGCCATAATAGGTAGGTATGGTGGCTGTTTTGAGGAAGGTATATGGTGGGTGTATGGTACCGGCGAAAGTTGCGCGACACAAGAGAGGCTAGCAATGGTGGAAGGGTGAGAGTGCGTATAATCCATGGACTCAACATTAGTCATAAAGAACTCATATACTTATTGCAAAAATCTACAAGTTATCAAAACAAAGTACTATGCGTATGCTCCTAGGAGGATAGATTGGTTGGAAAATACCATTGCTCGTCCCCGACCGCCACTCATAAGGAAGACAATCAATAAATAAATCATGCTCCAACTTCATCACAAAGCGGTTCACCATGCGTGCATGCTATGGGAGTCACTAACTTCAACACAAGTATTCCTAAAATTCACAACTAATTAACTAGCATGACTCTAATATCACCATCCTCATATCTCAAAACAATTATAAAGCATCAAATTGATCATAGCATCCAATTCACTTTCTATGATAGTTTTTATTATACCCAACTTGGATGCCCATCATTCTAGGACCAATTTCATAACCATAGCAAATATCATGCTGTTATAAAAGACTCTCAAAATAATATAAGTGAAGCATTAGATATCAATAATTTCTACAAAGTTAAGCCACCGCCGTGCTCTAAAAAGATATAAGTGAAGTACTAGAGCAAAATTGCCTAGCTCAAAAGATATAAGTGAAGCACATAGAGTATTCTAATAAATTCTGAATCATGTGTGTCTCTCCCAAAAGGTGTGTACAGCAAGGATGATTGTGGTAAACTAAAAAGCAAAGACTCAAATCATACAAGACGCTCCAAGCAAAACACATATCATGTGGCGAATAAAAATATAGCACCAAGTAAAGTTACCGATAGACGAAGACGAAAGAGGGGATGCCTTCCTGGGCATCCCCAAGCTTAGGCTTTTGGTTGTCACTGAATTATATTGGGGTGCCATGGGGCATCCCCAAGCTTAGGCTCTTGCCACTCCTTATTCCATAGTCCATCAAATCTTTACCCAAAACTTGAAAACTTCACAACACAAAACTCAACAGGAAATCTCATAACCTCCGTTAGTGCAAGAAAGAAAAACCACCACTTAACGTACTATAATGAACTCATTCCTTATTTATATTGGTGTTAAATCTAATGTATTCCAACTTCTCTATGGTTCATCCCCCCGATATTAGCCATAGATGCATCAAAGTAAGCAAACAACACACGAAAAATAGAATCTGTCAAAAATAGAACAGTCTGTAGCAATCTGTAACTTTTGAATACTTATGGAACTCGGAAAATACTACTAAAATAGGAAGTCCTGGGAAATATGTATATTGATCTACTTCAAAAAGAATCAACTAAAAATCACATTTCTGTGATTTATTAAAATTATTCTCGTGCGTGCAAAAGTTTCTGTTTTTCAGCAGAATCAAATTAACTATCACCGTAGGTTCTACTTGGCACAAACACTAATAAAAACATAAAATCACATCTAAATATAATCTAGATGAATTATTTATTACTAAACATAAGCAAAAATCAAGGAACAAAAATAAAATTGGGTTGCCTCCCAACAAGCGCTATCGTTTAACGCCCCTAGCTAGGCATAAAAGCGAGAATACACTACTGGAATCTGGCACTTTGCCATCTGCCATGGCAGATGGAAAAGGCATGTTCGGCGGATGGCAAAGGCTTTGCCATCTGCCAGCAGATGGCAAACAGTTCGTCTGAAACCCTGCCGGTAAAGGCTTCTTTGCCATCTGCTCGCTTATGGCAAAGAGCCTGTGGCTTTGCCATCTGCTGGCTGATGGCAAAGAGCCTGTGGCTTTGCCATCTGCTGGCTGATGTCATTTTGGAGCTAGCTAAGCATATGAAGTCATTTAGGACCTAAAATATGTCATTTCTTAAGCATATTATATCATTTTAGAGCTATCCTAGGTTAAATATGTCATTTTGGAGCTAATTAAGCTTATTATGTAATTTTTGAGCTAGCTAAGCATATTAAGTCATTTTGGAGGAAAAAATGCTAAGTATAGGTCATTTTAGAGCTAGCCTAGGTTGAATAGGTCATTTTGAAGCTAAGTAAGGTTATTATGTCATTTTGGAGCTAGCTAAGCATATGAAGTCATTTAGGACCTAAAATATGTCATTTCTTAAGCATACTATATCATTTTAGAGCTAGCTAAGCATATTAAGTCTTTTTTGAGGAAAAGATGCTAAGTATAGGTCATTTTAGAGCTATCCTAGGTTAAATAGGTCATTTTTATATTAGCTAAGCATATTAAGTCATTTTGGAGGAAAAATGCTAAGTATAGGTCATTTTAGAGCTATCCTAGGTTAAATATGTCATTTTGGAGCTAATTAAGCTTATTATGTCATTTTGGAGCTAGCTAAGCATGTGAAGTCATTTAGGAGCTAAACTATGTCATTTCTTAAGCATATTATGTCATTTTAGAGCTAGTTAAGCATATTGACTAATTTTGGAGGAAAAGATTCTAAGTATAGGTCATTTTGAAGCTAGCTAAGCATATTAAGTCATTTTGGAGGAAAAAAATGCTAAGTATAGGTCATTTTAGAGCGATCCTAGGTTAAATAGGTCATTTTGGAGCTAATTAAGCTTATTATGTAATTTTTGAGCTAGCTAAGCATATTAAGTCATTTTGGAGGAAAAAAATGCTAAGTATAGGTCATTTTAGAGCTAGCCTAGGTTGAATAGGTCATTTTGAAGCTAAGTAAGGTTATTATGTCATTTTGGAGCTAGCTAAGCATATGAAGTCATTTAGGACCTAAAATATGTCATTTCTTAAGCATATTATATCATTTTAGAGCTATCCTAGGTTAAATATGTCATTTTGGAGCTAATTAAGCTTATTGTGTCATTTTTGAGCTAGCTAAGCATATTGAGTCATTTTGGAGGAAAAAATGCTAAGTATATGATTATGTCACTAGTATCCATATGGCAGAGAACCCGGGCCGACATGACTAGTCATAGAACCAAGGTGGCACAAACGTACAGGGACATGCATACATGACCCAGCAATGCACGTGTCGGTCATCAGCGAGTGCAACCAAGTCGTAGCAAGCTACAAGGACTTCGGTGATACACCACGTGACATTTCCCCGTAGGGACAGACACAGAAGCAAAGAAGGACACATGCCGGTCAATCCATGTGTTCCGGAGCAGTAGCGAACTACCATGGCTCAGTGGAAGCACTAGGAGGCATTTCCCTGTATGGAAGGCTACCAAAGGCACACGACTAGGTGTCGAATCCCACACATACAATGCATTTCAAACATACACACATCATGCACGATATGTCTAGATATATACAACATGGCATCACAACAAAACTCTATTAAGCAAAACACTTGGGACACTTATCGTCATCACGGAGGTGTAGGTGTAGGTGTAGGACTGGTCGCGCCAGTGGCAGACGGAGAAGGATCGGTCGATGCTTGTCGGGAGTTACGCTGCACCAAAGATTATTTCCAATGTATCGTTAGCATGATGCAACTCAAATGTGAAGACTAGTAACTAATGATCGTTCAAATGAAACTCACCGTGCCCACCGGAGCAATGACTGGCATCGGCGGAGGGGTATGGCCGTTCTTCTCGCACATGGACTGCACATTTGGTTTTGACGAGTGAGTCATATTAGTTACTACTGAAAGGAACATTGCGTGCATGATTTAGCTAATATGCAGAAGAAACTTACCATGAAGAGCTCGTACATGGCCCGGTTAGCCAAGTCGTTCCGGTTCCTCTCCTCCTCCAACAGCCTAGTCGTCCTCTCCTCATTCTCCCTGTCCCTCTCCGCCGCCTGCCGGTCCCTCTCCGCCAACTGCCGGTCCCTCTCCTCAAAAGCAGCCTGGGTCTTCACTCTCTCTGCCTCAATAGCAGCCTGCAACACCACTCGTTAGCATTGTAATCATCGACGGCCGCAAACACAATGTAATGGAGGAAAGGCTACTGAGTCCATATAATTAACAAACCTGGAATTCGTTTTCCACTGGTCGTAAACGAGGCGGTATCTCAGGATCAGAGCTGGTCTGGGGCTTCTTGATCTGCGGGAGAGTGCTACTACAACGTATCAGTCCATTACCAATGCCTAACGAGCCATGGGACCTCCCGCCACCAGATATCATCACCAGCTCTGGATCAAGAGGCCGTCTCGGGTTAAAGTCCGGCCCTTTCCTCGCCTTCCCCTGCTTAACGTACTGCACCATCTTGTGGTGGGAGGCCTCGTTGCTGAAGTTCTTTGCATTTTCGAGGTCAGACTCAGAGAATGCCTTAGCCTTCTTGTACGGTGCAATATTGGACATGCCATAGAGGTCGAACAGCTCTGGCACTGGAGCCTTGTTGTGTTTTGACTAAAAGAGAGGAACAGAGTATTAGTTAAGGACTCAAGCTAGCACAAAGAATGAATTTGCATGAATCATGAAGCAAACCACACATACCCAATTTTTCCCGTACCCATGTAGGTCGACGCTGCCTAGATGGTGTGGCACACCTTTCATTTTGAAACGCTTCTCCTTTGCTATGTTGTGGGCGACGCGCCATTGGGGAGAGCACCACTCATCCACCAACACCTCCAAGCAGTCCATCTTGTCCGCACACCATCTCGGAGGCACCTAATTTAAGAAAGAGAAATTTGAGCGCTACGCCTACGAATCAAATCAAGGAAACTAAGTACAAGGCCTTAAGAATAGGTAATTACCTTCATGTACTTCTCCTTACTCAGATACTTGTCCCGGCACTTCTCTTTTCTCCTCCTAATACCAGTCTGTGCTAAGTAGTCTCGAACAGCCTACGTCCGAGCCTCGTGCCGAAAGTTTCCAAGTAGGCGCCTACACTCGGCATCGATAACCCGAGCCGCGGCCTCCTCCTGTCCCTCGGCACACCTGTAGAAGGTCTGCAATCAAACAAGAAAACACGGATTAGAAGGTTTGCAATCAAACAAGAAAACACATGTAGAAGGTATGCAATCAAAGAAGAAAACACAACATAAATGGCAAAGGAGAAATTACCCAAAACGTGGCGATCACAATGTCGGCCACCGTGTCGCACTCGACATCGCCGACCCTATGCTCCGGCGGGGCCAGGGCAGTCAAGTAGTGCTCCCAGGTCATTCCTAGCTCTGGAACCCGGCCCTCACCGGGCAACGTGACCCACCCCGGGAAGCACTGTCGACAAATGACACCAAGGACAGTGTTGGGCCTGCGGACACCATCTTCGTGTGTCCAAGAACTGCAGTATGACAAGGCCAACGCATTAGATATTCGAAGAAACGTCAAGGCAAAAGGTTAAAAAAAGAGTAAGTGCACTTACTTCTCCCCGTTAGGCGCAATCAACCACCTCTGGTCAGGGGTCGCCGGGGTGGGCGGGAGCTTTGTACGACCATGCTGGTAGACTTTGCGCCCCTCAACCCACTCACCCTCGCTATAGCTATCAGGACTATAGTCTCCACCCTGAACACAACCATGTGCACTCAACTCCGTCCAGTCCTCCCATGGGCTCGGCTTCGACTCAGCGTGACCCCGTCTGAGCTTCGGAGTCTCGTGGGGCGAAGACTCGGCAGCCCGAGGCTCGGCGGCCCGAGGCTCGTCGGCCGTAGGCGCGTCTGCCATAGACGGGTCCACCTCAGATGGCTCGATCTCAGACGGAGCAGCCCTGTGGTCGGGTGACTCAGCTGGGGGTGGCGGCGAGGAAGGCGTAGCAGCCTTCCTACCTCTCCCGACGCCATGTCCACCTCTAGCAGCCTTCTCCTTCTTCTTACCCCCTCGACCTCGCCCGGCCGAAGAAGAAACGACCGTCGCTGGACTCTGCAAACTGAGATCTAGTGCTCTCCGGAGGCTATGGGGGGGGGGGGAATGGAACTACCCCTCCCACCACGCGCCGAGGTAGGAGCCCCGGAGCGCTCTCGACCTGCGCCCACCATCTGTCAACACCTGGAATGACAAAGAGTAAACGAAATTAGTACAACATAAAAAAATGAATACCTGACATGAATAATAATATGTATATAAATTCATTTTAGAGGAATAAATGCTAAGTATAGCTCATTTTAGAGCTATCCTAGGTTAAAGTCATTTTTGAGCTAATTAAGGTTGTTATGTCATTTTGAGCTAGCTAAGCATACAAATTCATTTTGGAGGAATAAATGCTAAGTATAGCTCATTTTAGAGCTAGCCAGGTTAAAACTTGAACTAATTAATAATATATATGTATATAATAATAATGGAATACCTGACATGAACTATAATATTAATCTTCATCGTCATCATTAATAAATGCATCATCATCGTCTGTATATGCTTCGGGGTCAATAAATGCATCATCCTCATCACTATCAGTAATGACGTGCTCATCATCATCATCATCAATAAATTCATCAACATCTGGAAGGCCTCCTGCATGTAATCGGTCAAGCATTGACAGGTCATCCGCAGCAGTAACCTCTTCTTGTTCCGGCTCTTCTTGTTCCTGCTCAGGCTCGGATTCACTGCCACTGTCTACTTGAATGTTATGAGGTGAGCGGTTATTGAAACGTTTTTTGGAAAGACGTGTTTCTTGGAACAATTCTCCTTCATATGTGTCTGGATTAACATGAGGTTCATAATCCTCTTCATTGCGGGGAGGTGGTCTAACACATGGCGGCACTTCATAAACAACATCCCAACCTTCGAGATTTGGATCACTTTGGCAGGCCCACGGTAGATAGAAAACTTGGGTTGCCTGTTGAGCCGTAATATAGACATCGGGAACATCCAAATGGGTGCTTTGTTTGATTTTGACTAGCCCTAGATGTTCATGAGTCCTTCTAGTCTCTTTCGGCTGGAACCAATGACATTTGAAGACTACGATGTTCGGTGGGTTTGCACCATAGAATAGAAGTCCATAAATTGCTTCAACTCTTCCATAATACTCGGTATGTCCTTCGCCGATAGCAGAGACACAACAATTTGTAGACTTTCGGTCGGCCATAGATAGCTCTTTGCCATAGGTACGAAAGCGATACCCGTTGATGTCGTATTTGTCAAATGAATGGACCTTATAGTCAAAACCATTAGCGACTTGTCTCAATTCGGCGTCCATAGACTCTGAACTAGCCTACAAGTTTAATACGAAAGGATTGTTGCATTAGCCAGAAATTAGAAGAAGAAATGAAATGGTCTAATGGAAATTACCGTTTGTTTGAACCAAGAGATGAAACCAGGATAGCCGCCTGCATGCATTGCCAGAAGCTCATACTCTTCGACGGAATCCTTTTGGATAACCGCTCCATACGAGAATTTGGCGACATATCGACTATATCAAATATCCAGGAACAAGAGGAGTTCAAATGAAGTAGAGGTTGCGAAACAATGTACTGAGAACTTACTCGATGTACGGCCGCATTTTTGTTAGATTGTTCAAGATATACAACGTAATGGTCCGGGAGTATAAGCACCGGCTGGTGCGAGCTTCCCTTTGAATAGGCTCAGGCTGGATCCACCCTTTTTAGGGTCGCCAACATTGTACCGAGGCTTCGGATTATGCAAATGACGATTTTTGGCTTTGTAGTGTGCTGTCACGAAGTTTGCCGCCTCCTCAGTAATGAATGCCTCGGCCATCGATGCTTCAATTCGACGTTTATTTTTACATTTTGCTCGAAGCGTCTTCTGCATCCTCTCAGTTGCGTAGCACCAACGATTCTGCACGGGCCCCCCCAATCGTGCCTCGGTCGGGAGATGCAAAATCAAATGCTGCATTGGATTAAAGAAGCCAGGTGGAAAGATCTTCTCCAACTTGCAGATCAACTCCAGCGCCAACTCTTCCATTTCTTCTAGTAAGCCAGGCAATAATTCTTTCGCACATAGAACACTGAAGAAATAGCTCAGCTCTGCCAGTACTAGCCATTCATCCTCAGGGATAAAGCCACACAACATCACCGGCATTACCCGCTGAAGCCATATGTGCCAATCATGACTCTTGAGACCAAATATTTTCAATTTTTCAAGGCTCGCTCCCCTCTTTAGATTCGATGCATACCCATCGGGGAACATCAACTCCTTTTTCACCCACAGGAGTATTTCCCTCTGTCACACCCTAGCTAGTCATGCATTAGAGTGTTGCATCATGTTTACTCATTCATCAGAAACTTGAAATGGGGAAGACAGAACCCCCAGTCCCCTCTGAAACCAACTAGGGTTACTAAAATAATTTTTCAATGAACCTGAAATGCCCTTCTAAAATGCCCATCATTTTTGCCTTGGTTCAGAACCTCTGCCAAAAGTGGTGCACATTTTCCTAGGCCATCCTAGGGTTTTGAATTAAATCATAGTTATTTGAATTTGGGCATTTAAAATAATATAAAATATTTAAATGCTCAAATATCTCCAAACTAAAATGTTTCATGTTGGAAATAATCCAACTATGAGCCAGGAGTAGTTTGGTGATTTTTGGAGTTGCCTAGGTATTTTATTTAATTCAACAAAGTTGCAGATATATTAAATAAAAACAGAAAACAGAAAAGAAAGGGGAAGACTTACCTGTGCGGCCCAGCCAGCCGGCCGGCCCAGCCAGCAACCGACCCAGCCCAGCACTGTAGCTCCCCGTCGTCTTCCTCCCCACGCCCCGAAGCTGCTGCGTGCTCGCGCGCGCACGGCCGCGGCCACCTCCTGCTTGCCGACGCCCTCCTGGCCGCGTGGACGACGCCCGCAGCCCGTCCCGATCCCCCCTGCTCTCTCTCACTCTCCCCGGCTCTCTCCTTCCTCTCCCTCGCTCTCTCCCTCTCACGGCCGAAGCACACCGTCGCCGCCGTTCGCCTTAGCCACTGCCTCCGACCACCCCTCGCTCCCCCGATTAGCTCAGGAGCTCCGCCTCGACTCCCTCTTCCTCCCCACCGCTCCACGGGTCCCCGGAAGCCCTGCATCGCCGCCACGTCGCCGTTCCCCTCTTCGGACTCCGACCACCGTCGCCGTCAAATTCGTCGTCTCCGGCGCGTCCCCGAGCCCGCTTCGACGCCCACTGCAACCGCGGTGAGCCCCCGGAGCGTTTCCCCCTTCTTCCCTGGTCTCTCCCGACCTCTAGGCCCTAGCTCCACCTCGACCGAGAGCTCCACGCCGCCGGCGATGTCGCCGTCGTGGCCACGGTCGCCGTAGCGCCCAACCGAGCACACCATCGTGCTCCACACATCACCAGGAGCACGTAGAACGCACCAGCGCCTCCCCAAACCCCCTGCAACACTGATCCCGACCGCACCCGAACTCCGGCCGCCGCAGCCGAGCTCGCCGCCGTCAACTCCGGCCACCCCGAGCCCAACCACCACCACCAATAGACGCGGCTCAGCCTCAGCAACACGTAGATACCTTCCGCCGTCCATTTGGTCGCCGGAATGGCAAAAAGCACTCTCGCCGCCGTCTCGGATCTCGCCGGCGTCATGTCGCCGGTGGGGTTTGACCTGACCCACCTGGGGTTTGACCCCCCAGGGTCACTGACGCGTGGGCCCTGTCGGCCAGGTGGTTAGGTTAGCGCTAACTACTGTTAGTCAACCCCCCTGACACTGACAGTGGGCCCCAGCGCCACTAATTAGTAATTAGGATTAATTTAAATCTGTTTAACCCCCCCTGTCACTGACGTGTGGCCCCCACACGTCAGGTTTGACCCGAGCCAGCCCTGTTGACCTGCTGATGTCACTGTGACGTCAGGCTGACGCAGTAATGATATTTCTGGATTTAAATTAAATCAGGAAATTCCAGAATATTAATTAAACTTCAAAAATTCATAACTTTTATTCTGTAACTCCAAATTGGACAAATTATATATGAAAAATGATCAGAAAAATCCAATCTATCCATCTGTACTATTTTCATGCATGATCAAACAAGTTAAATTGATGTTTTAATCAGAACAAGGAAAAGCACTTTAAAAGGCCATATTTGAATTTGAAATTTGAATCTTTGATTCAAATTTGTTCAAACACTTCTGGCTTTAGTTGCATTAGCCCAACACACTCATATTGCCATGTTTCATGCATGCATCATATTGTTGCACATTGTTTGGTGATGCCTGTGTATCGTTATCCTTTGCGACAGGATCTGTCCCCGAGGAGTACCGTGACTACCCTAACGAAGAACCGTATCCGTGCAACGAACCATCAGGCAAGCAACCAACCATTTGATCATATCGATACAATCCCATGTTCTCGCTCCTGCTCTCTTTTACTGCATTAAGACAACGCGATTCAAACTGCTGTGTGCTGCGGTAGTTGAACCCATTTCCTCTGCATGACCTGTCATTGCCACAGTAACTAGATGAAACCCACTAGCATGTGTAGGAGTTGATTGAGCCCTATGTATGTGTTGTTCCTACCTTGCTATGCCTGCTATGCTTAGAGTTGTGTCAGGTCTGGTTCATCTGGGTGATGGGCTAGAGTGAAATGATTATGTCGGTAATGGGAGTGGTGTGGTGAACACGATTTGGTAAAGGTATCGATGAGAGGCCATGTAGGAGTACATGGTGGGTTGTTTCATTGAAGCCGACCTTAAGCACTGAGATCTGTATGTGTGATTTAAGAATCAGCTACTACCATGCATTGGGCCCGAAACCAATGGACCCTCTCGACTTCTTATTCACCCTAGTTCTCCGTCCAGGAGTTGCAAGTAGTTTCTGGTGTTTGTAGCCTACTGGAGGCCGTGGACAGCGCTGACCGTAGGGGTGGGCTGTGATGCGGTAGGTACGTGGCCGGGTGTACCGAATACCCGTTAGGTATCTCGGGAACCCTGTTCACATCGTTCGGGGCCGTATGGGAAACCTCGGCCGGACTCCCTGCGGATGGAACCTGAATAGGCGATAAACCTGGACTAGAGGCTTAAGTGTTTAGGTAGGTCGTGGTCTACACCCACGTCGGCTTTCGCTTGAAGTCTGCCGAGCACATGTCGTGTGCAGACGCTAAGTGGTGGAAACATGTATGAAGAAGTACACCCCTGCAGGGTTATCATGATCTATTCGAATAGCCGCGTCCGCGGTAAAGGACTACTTGGTTGCCTATACAGTTCATAGACAAGTAAATGGAAACTACTAAAATTCTCAAGATAAGTGTGAGTGCCGAGGATGGCTCTTCCGTAGGAAGACGGAGGTGGATCCTCGGTAGTGTATTGAAGTGGTGAGTAGTGGACTCGTGTGCGCAAAACCATTTCAAGTTGGAGTATCGTAGGATAGTCTAGCCAAGAGTCAAAGCTGGCTTGCTGCAATAACTCCACCAACCCTTCTTGATACTATGCATGTATGTAGGATCTGATGTAAGTCTTGCTGAGTACCTTTGTACTCATGTTGCTATAATCTACATTTTTACAGAAGACGCTGCAACCCCTTCTGATGGGTTCTATGTAGACGTTGACATCAACGAGTAGGCTAAAGACCCAGGTGGTGACCCTGAGCTTGTGATGGACCACGTAGTATAGTTAGGCTTCCAAGCCTCCTTTATTTTACTAGCTGTCTGTACTCAGACAAGTTACTTCCGCTGTTGGCTTGTATGATTGTATGACTTGTATGTTGGGTCGTGAGACCCGTACCTTTGTGTGTATGTTATGTATGGCTCACTGAGCCTTAAATAAAGTACTTGTGTCGTAGAGTCATGTTGTGATGCTTCGTTGTATTTGCACATATCGAGCATATTGTGTGTATGATTGAAATGCTTGGTATGTGTGGGATCTGACTATCTAGTTGTTTATCTTTAGTAGCCTCTCTTACCGGGAAATGTCTCCTAGTGTTACCGCTGAGCCATGGTAGCTTGCTACTGCTCTGGAACACTTAGGCTGGCCGGCATGTGTCCTTCTTCGTTCCTGTGTCTGTCCCTTCGGGGAAATGTCACGCTTTGAGTACCGGAGTCCTGTTAGCCCGCTACAGCCCGGTTTACCGGAGTCCTGCTAGCCCAGTGCTACAGCCCGGACCCACTTGCTGATGACCGACACGTTCGAAGCTGGGTCATGGATGCCTGTCCCTGTAAGTCTGTGCCACTTTGGGTTTACGACTAGTCATGTCAGCCCGGGCTCTTTATCATATGGATGCTAGCGACACTATCATATACGTGAGCCAAAAGGCGCAAACGGTCCCGGGAAAAAGGTAAGACGACACCCGTGGGGATACCGTGCGTGAGGCCGCAAAGTGATATGAGGTGTTACCAGCTAGATCGATGTGACATCGAGTCGGGGTCCTGACAGCGTTGGCATCAGAGCCGGACTGCCTGTAGGTTCTCCAAGCCAAACTGGTCGATGTTGAGTCTAGAAATTCTTAGTTATATGTAGGGGAATTGTTTGTGGGTTGGAACGTAAGGCTCTTTTTACTCCTTATACCTTATGACTTTCTGATCTGAGTCAGTCCATTCTTCCACCGGGGGTTAAGGAATTAGGATCTGTTCTCTCTATCAGGATCACGAGTTACTAATCAGTAGTACCTTATAAGTTTGATGGTTACCAGCCTAGTTCAGTTCTACTACCACATTATGTTGTTGGAATGGTTCCAGAACTTGATATGATGATGTTGAGTGTGTACGAAATCCTTTGTCAAATGTCTCAATATCCTTTTTGAGCATTTACAGCTGTTATGCTGCCGAAATTTTGCTAGAAATTCTAATGCCTTTGCATTATGATTATGCTTTCAGATGGCCACTCGCGACCTCAATCAAGTGGTTCGCCTAACTCGATGCCTAGATGTACCCGGCCATACTGCTAAGTTGGTCAGGGTAATGACTGAGGCTGGATACCGCTGGTATCCTGAGTACACGGTCGAAGAACAATTCCGAGACTTTAATCAAAGCCAGTATCTCTGCACTGTCAGGATATTTCCATCTTATCCTGGATCCACTGAGCCTCTTCACTGCTCCTATGGACTCGGGGTTACTATTGAGATGGCTGTGCAGGATGCCGCCTACTCTATGATGACCATTATGCGAGTCAGATCTGGTCTATTTCGGGACTCTGATTTCCGGTATATGCCAGGATCACTTCCGGGAGCACAAGGGTATCTCCAGGCTATCTATGCTGACTCCACTCAGGAGGATTCACGGACTCGCACCACTGCTGAGATGCTCGAGGATAAGGACCGTGAAAATCGGGCCTTAAGGTTAGAGCTCTTCAATACCCGTGCCGACCACTGGGCCACTTTGACTCGGTTCGCACCGGCGGTGCAAGCTGGATATTCAGATATGCGCGATCTCTATCCTGTGAGATCTGCTCTGCCAGACGTGATGGTTTGGCGTGATGTAGGAGGCATCACCCCACCTCGCGGTCCCCGCAGGCCACCGTTTGTTGGTCCACGACCTCATCCTAGCCCCTATGGTCCACAAGCTCCGCGAGACCGTCTGTTTCCGGATGATCATGTTGAACTTCCAGGCTATGGAGGTGACTTCTACGAGGACTACTACGGATCGGTCTGAGTTAGTAGTAGTATCACTAGTTCGCACTAGCTGTGTCGTCTATTGTCCTGCGTGTCTCGTGGGATATGACCTAGTTTGTACTCTTTCCGGAGATGTAGAAAAATAATGTATAGGAGCTTGGGATGCCTCCGATGAGATGTAATCCTCTTTTCACCGTATTAGTACTTTGCTTGGTCTTGTACTAAACCTGTATGGTGTGTATGACGATGGAATAAAGAAGCAGTTTCTGTATCTACCATGTCATACGGATGATCATCTTGCATTCCGAATTATTTCTTACATTATGTATCCCATGTCGGAATTTCATCATTCTGACTAAACCATTGTCTTGTCTACCTAGGATGGTCAACACACGCGCTAATCCTGCTTCCCAAGAGCAGGCCGAAGGCAGTGAAGCCAGAAATGAACATCTGCCTCAACCTCCTTCACTAGCCGAGGTTATGATGGAAGCTGAGAGAAACAAGCGGGAGACAAACCGTTTGTTGGAGCGTATAGAACAGAATACAGCACACCATCAGAGGACTAACGTGGTGTCACTCAGTGATTTTATCAAATTGCATCCACCCACGTTCCACCACTCCGTCGAGCCTCTCGACGCTGATGACTGGCTTCGCAGTATCTCTCACAAGCTGCGTTCCGCGCTGGTAGCTGAGGCTGACAAGGTCACCTTTGCTGCATATCATCTTGAAGGCCCCGCCAGTCTATGGTGGGAGAATTATGGAGCTATGCGCCCAGCGGGCCATGTCACTACTTGGGCTGAGTTCAGTGAGGCTTTCCGTGAACATCACATTCCGGAGGGTCTCATGGACCGTAAGCGTGAAGAATTTTGCAATTTCACCCAAGGCCGACTTTCTGTGGATGTCTATAGCAGGGAGTTTGGTAATCTTGCACGTTATGCAACTGAGGAAGTGTCTACTGACGCCAAGAAGCAAGCAAGGTTCCGTAAGGGCCTTAGTCCTGAGCTTCGCCGCGACCTCCGTCTGCATGAGTGCACATCTTTTTCGAAACTAGTCAACAAAGCCATCAGTGCTGAAACTGGTCAGACTGACTATGACGCAACACGCAAGCATGGACGTGACACGGGTTCCTCATCCGGTGCTGGTCCTCAGAAGCGCCGCGTGTGGGTACCCAACACCGCCCTGCCACCCAGGTTCACACCGAGGCCATCTTTCCAGGCGCCTCGCCCCGCTCAACAGTCTGCTCCAGCCAAGCCCTATGGGGGTCCAACCAATAATGCTCCTCCACGTACCAGTTCCGTGACTTGTTTCAAGTGTGGGGAATCGGGTCATTATATGCGTGAGTGTCCCCAGACCAACCCCAATCAATCTGCTAAAGCTGTTGGCCGTGGCAAGCCGACAGGAAAGGTGTTTCATGCTAAACCGGTCACCGCTTCACGTGGCCATGTCAACTGTGTCTCTGCCGAAGAAGCTCAAGAGGATCCCAACGTCGTTCTCGGTACGCTTCTTGTTAATTGCCACCCGGCATCTGTTCTTTTCGATACAGGAGCCTCTCATTCCTTTATATCTGAAAATTATGCTCGTTTGCATAACGTTGCATTCTGTGATCTGCCGTCCACTATGGAAATCTCTACCCCTGGGTCTAGATGGCAGACCTCTAGGGTAAGTTATGGAAATGAGATCCAAGTCGACAGACTTGTTTTCCTTGCGTCTTTGATAGCCCTTAAATCTTCAGATATTAATATCATTCTGGGTATGGACTGGATGTCAGCTCATCATGCCCAAATTGATTGCTTCTCTAGGACTGTTCAACTCACCCATCCTTCGGGGAAGATAGTCAATGTCTTGACCCGAATAGCCAAGCGACAATTATATTCTCTTAACGCCAGCCCTTTGCCAGACCTTGAGGACGTTCCGGTAGTCCGTGACTTCCCGGATGTCTTTCCAGAGGAATTGCCAGGTATTCCACCTGACAGGGATGTTGAGTTCGTAATAGACCTCATTCCAGGAACCGTTCCGATTGCTAGAAGACCTTATAAGATGGCACCACTAGAACTAGCCGAGCTTAAGAAACAACTCGATGAATCCTTGAAAAGGGGTTTCATCCGCCCTAGTTCATCTCCGTGGGCTTGCCCCGTCCTATTCGTCAAGAAGAAGGATGGTACGGACCGGATGGTTGTAGATTACCGACCTGTCAACTTGGTCACAATCAAGAACAAATATCCGCTTCCCAGGATCAACGACCTGTATGATCAGCTCGCTGGATCCTCAGTCTTCTCCAAGATGGATTTGAGGTTGGGATACCATCAAATCAAAATCAGAAACGGGGACATTCCTAAAACGGCCTTTGTTACTCGTTATGGCCAATACGAGTACACCGTCATGTCCTTCGGATTAACCAACGCTCCAGCCACCTTTTCTCGGTTAATGAACTCAATCTTCATGGAGTATTTGGATAAATTCGTCGTAGTTTATCTCGATGATATACTCATCTACTCCAAGAACGAGAAAGAACATGCCGAACATCTAAGGCTAGTGTTGAAGAAACTTCGAGAGCATCGTCTTTATGCCAAATTCTCTAAATGTGAATTCTGGTTGTCAGAAGTGACCTATCTGGGTCATGTAATATCTGGTAAAGGTATTGCGGTTAACCCTGAGCGAGTTCAAGCCGTCCTTGATTGGACTCCACCCGAATCGGTCAAGCAAGTTCGGAGTTTTCTGGGCTTAGCGAGCTATTGTCGTCGCTTTGTCGAGAACTTCTCCAAAGTTGCTAAACCTCTAACCGAACTCCTCAAGAAAGATAAGAAGTTCGAATGGACTCCACAATGTGAGCACAGCTTTCAGGAACTGAAAAGACGCCTGACCTCTGCTCCCGTGCTGGTACCGCCAGACTTCTCCAAGGACTTTGTTATCTACTGCGACGCCTCGCGACAAGGACTAGGTTGCATTCTCATGCAAGATCGACACGTAATTGCTTACGCTTCACGGCAATTGCACCCACATGAGGAGAATTATCCTACTCATGATCTAGAGCTTGCAGCCGTAGTCTATGCACTTAAAACCTGGCGACATTACCTCCTCGGTAATCGTTGCGAAATATTCACTGATCACCAAAGCCTGAAGTACATCTTCACCCAACCGGATCTGAATCTCAGGCAAAGACGTTGGGTTGAATTGATCACAGACTTCGACTTAGGAATAACCTACACCCCAGGGAAAGCCAACGTCATGGCTGATGCGCTAAGTCGTAAATCTTATTGTAACAACCTGATGTTACAACAAAGTCAACCGCTTCTCCATGAGGAATTTCGGAAACTTAACCTTCACATTGTACCTCAAGGTTTTCTCTCCACCTTGGTGGCAAAACCTACCCTTACGGATCAAATTATCAAAGCACAGAAGGTAGATCCGGGAATTTCCCGCATCAAGAGGAACATTCAAAAAGGAATTGCGAATTGTTTCTCCATTAATGATCAAGGAGTCGTATACTTCGGGAATCGACTAGTGGTTCCCAAGGTGCGCAACCTAAGGCGATTAATCCTTAAGGAAGCTCATGAATCTCCTCTCACCATTCATCCCGGTAGTACTAAGATGTATCAGGACCTACGCCAGAGGTTCTGGTGGACTAGGATGAAGAGAGAAATTGCTCAGTACATCGCTAATTGCGACGTCTGTCGTCGTGTAAAAGCAGAGCATCAACGGCCTGCTGGCACCCTTCAACCCTTAGCTATTCCTGAATGGAAATGGGATAAAATTGGTATGGATTTCATTACCGGTTTTCCCAGAACCAAAAGAGGGAATAATGCTATTTTCGTCGTGGTCGATCGTCTTTCCAAAGTAGCTCATTTCTTACCTGTTCGTGAGAGTATAACCGCTAGTCAGCTGGCAGACTTATACATCTCCCGAATAGTGTCCCTCCATGGTGTTCCTTTGGAAATCAATTCGGATCGAGGAAGTCTCTTCACCTCTCGATTTTGGGAAAGTTTCCAAAATGCTATGGGAACCCGTCTCTCCTTTAGCACCGCTTTCCACCCTCAGTCAAGTGGTCAAGTGGAACGCGTCAATCAGATTCTAGAAGACATGCTTCGAGCCTCTGTTATCTCTTTCGGAATGGACTGGGAGAAGTGCCTTCCATTTGCCGAATTCGCTTACAACAACAGCTATCAATCTAGCTTGGGTAAAGCCCCTTTTGAAGTTCTCTATGGACGACGATGTCGAACACCCCTTAACTGGTCAGAGACCGGGGAAAGACAATTCTTTGGCCCGGATATGATTCAGGAAGCAGAAGAACAAGTTCGTATCGTTCGTGAAAAGTTGAAAACAGCCCAATCTCGTCAAAAGAGTCAATATGACCGAAAACATAAGGCTATGACTTTCGAGGTTGACGAGAAGGCTTACCTTCGGGTCACCCCTCTGAAGGGAACCCATCGTTTCGGTATCAAAGGCAAATTGGCTCCTCGTTACATTGGACCTTTTCGCATTCTTGCCAAACGAGGAGAAGTTGCCTACCAGTTGGAACTACCTCCGCACCTCTCCAGAGTTCACGATGTCTTCCACGTCTCTCAACTCAGGCGTTGCTTCTCGGATCCTATCCGTGAAGTGGACCACGAAACGCTTGATCTCCAAGATAATCTTACATATCGAGAGTACCCCATTCGTATCCTCGATCAAGCCGAACGTACCACGCGACGTCATAACATCAAGTTTCTCAAAGTTCAATGGTCGCACCATTCTGAAGATGAAGCAACTTGGGAAAGGGAGGATCGTCTTCGACTCGAGTATCCCGCCTTCTTCCCGGAGGAACCCAAATCTCGGGACGAGATTCTTTTGAGTGGGGGTGAGTTGTCACACCCTAGCTAGTCATGCATTAGAGTGTTGCATCATGTTTACTCATTCATCAGAAACTTGAAATGGGGAAGACAGAACCCCCAGTCCCCTCTGAAACCAACTAGGGTTACTAAAATAATTTTTCAATGAACCTGAAATGCCCTTCTAAAATGCCCATCATTTTTGCCTTGGTTCAGAACCTCTGCCAAAAGTGGTGCACATTTTCCTAGGCCATCCTAGGGTTTTGAATTAAATCATAGTTATTTGAATTTGGGCATTTAAAATAATATAAAATATTTAAATGCTCAAATATCTCCAAACTAAAATGTTTCATGTTGGAAATAATCCAACTATGAGCCAGGAGTAGTTTGGTGATTTTTGGAGTTGCCTAGGTATTTTATTTAATTCAACAAAGTTGCAGATATATTAAATAAAAACAGAAAACAGAAAAGAAAGGGGAAGACTTACCTGTGCGGCCCAGCCAGCCGGCCGGCCCAGCCAGCAACCGACCCAGCCCAGCACTGTAGCTCCCCGTCGTCTTCCTCCCCACGCCCCGAAGCTGCTGCGTGCTCGCGCGCGCACGGCCGCGCGGCCACCTCCTGCTTGCCGACGCCCTCCTGGCCGCGTGGACGACGCCCGCAGCCCGTCCCGATCCCCCCTGCTCTCTCTCACTCTCCCCGGCTCTCTCCTTCCTCTCCCTCGCTCTCTCCCTCTCACGGCCGAAGCACACCGTCGCCGCCGTTCGCCTTAGCCACTGCCTCCGACCACCCCTCGCTCCCCCGATTAGCTCAGGAGCTCCGCCTCGACTCCCTCTTCCTCCCCACCGCTCCACGGGTCCCCGGAAGCCCTGCATCGCCGCCACGTCGCCGTTCCCCTCTTCGGACTCCGACCACCGTCGCCGTCAAATTCGTCGTCTCCGGCGCGTCCCCGAGCCCGCTTCGACGCCCACTGCAACCGCGGTGAGCCCCCGGAGCGTTTCCCCCTTCTTCCCTGGTCTCTCCCGACCTCTAGGCCCTAGCTCCACCTCGACCGAGAGCTCCACGCCGCCGGCGATGTCGCCGTCGTGGCCACGGTCGCCGTAGCGCCCAACCGAGCACACCATCGTGCTCCACACATCACCAGGAGCACGTAGAACGCACCAGCGCCTCCCCAAACCCCCTGCAACACTGATCCCGACCGCACCCGAACTCCGGCCGCCGCAGCCGAGCTCGCCGCCGTCAACTCCGGCCACCCCGAGCCCAACCACCACCACCAATAGACGCGGCTCAGCCTCAGCAACACGTAGATACCTTCCGCCGTCCATTTGGTCGCCGGAATGGCAAAAAGCACTCTCGCCGCCGTCTCGGATCTCGCCGGCGTCATGTCGCCGGTGGGGTTTGACCTGACCCACCTGGGGTTTGACCCCCCAGGGTCACTGACGCGTGGGCCCTGTCGGCCAGGTGGTTAGGTTAGCGCTAACTACTGTTAGTCAACCCCCCTGACACTGACAGTGGGCCCCAGCGCCACTAATTAGTAATTAGGATTAATTTAAATCTGTTTAACCCCCCCTGTCACTGACGTGTGGCCCCCACACGTCAGGTTTGACCCGAGCCAGCCCTGTTGACCTGCTGATGTCACTGTGACGTCAGGCTGACGCAGTAATGATATTTCTGGATTTAAATTAAATCAGGAAATTCCAGAATATTAATTAAACTTCAAAAATTCATAACTTTTATTCTGTAACTCCAAATTGGACAAATTATATATGAAAAATGATCAGAAAAATCCAATCTATCCATCTGTACTATTTTCATGCATGATCAAACAAGTTAAATTGATGTTTTAATCAGAACAAGGAAAAGCACTTTAAAAGGCCATATTTGAATTTGAAATTTGAATCTTTGATTCAAATTTGTTCAAACCCTTCTGGCTTTAGTTGCATTAGCCCAACACACTCATATTGCCATGTTTCATGCATGCATCATATTGTTGCACATTGTTTGGTGATGCCTGTGTATCGTTATCCTTTGCGACAGGATCTGTCCCCGAGGAGTACCGTGACTACCCTAACGAAGAACCGTATCCGTGCAACGAACCATCAGGCAAGCAACCAACCATTTGATCATATCGATACAATCCCATGTTCTCGCTCCTGCTCTCTTTTACTGCATTAAGACAACGCGATTCAAACTGCTGTGTGCTGCGGTAGTTGAACCCATTTCCTCTGCATGACCTGTCATTGCCACAGTAACTAGATGAAACCCACTAGCATGTGTAGGAGTTGATTGAGCCCTATGTATGTGTTGTTCCTACCTTGCTATGCCTGCTATGCTTAGAGTTGTGTCAGGTCTGGTTCATCTGGGTGATGGGCTAGAGTGAAATGATTATGTCGGTAATGGGAGTGGTGTGGTGAACACGATTTGGTAAAGGTATCGATGAGAGGCCATGTAGGAGTACATGGTGGGTTGTTTCATTGAAGCCGACCTTAAGCACTGAGATCTGTATGTGTGATTTAAGAATCAGCTACTACCATGCATTGGGCCCGAAACCAATGGACCCTCTCGACTTCTTATTCACCCTAGTTCTCCGTCCAGGAGTTGCAAGTAGTTTCTGGTGTTTGTAGCCTACTGGAGGCCGTGGACAGCGCTGACCGTAGGGGTGGGCTGTGATGCGGTAGGTACGTGGCCGGGTGTACCGAATACCCGTTAGGTATCTCGGGAACCCTGTTCACATCGTTCGGGGCCGTATGGGAAACCTCGGCCGGACTCCCTGCGGATGGAACCTGAATAGGCGATAAACCTGGACTAGAGGCTTAAGTGTTTAGGTAGGTCGTGGTCTACACCCACGTCGGCTTTCGCTTGAAGTCTGCCGAGCACATGTCGTGTGCAGACGCTAAGTGGTGGAAACATGTATGAAGAAGTACACCCCTGCAGGGTTATCATGATCTATTCGAATAGCCGCGTCCGCGGTAAAGGACTACTTGGTTGCCTATACAGTTCATAGACAAGTAAATGGAAACTACTAAAATTCTCAAGATAAGTGTGAGTGCCGAGGATGGCTCTTCCGTAGGAAGACGGAGGTGGATCCTCGGTAGTGTATTGAAGTGGTGAGTAGTGGACTCGTGTGCGCAAAACCATTTCAAGTTGGAGTATCGTAGGATAGTCTAGCCAAGAGTCAAAGCTGGCTTGCTGCAATAACTCCACCAACCCTTCTTGATACTATGCATGTATGTAGGATCTGATGTAAGTCTTGCTGAGTACCTTTGTACTCATGTTGCTATAATCTACATTTTTACAGAAGACGCTGCAACCCCTTCTGATGGGTTCTATGTAGACGTTGACATCAACGAGTAGGCTAAAGACCCAGGTGGTGACCCTGAGCTTGTGATGGACCACGTAGTATAGTTAGGCTTCCAAGCCTCCTTTATTTTACTAGCTGTCTGTACTCAGACAAGTTACTTCCGCTGTTGGCTTGTATGATTGTATGACTTGTATGTTGGGTCGTGAGACCCGTACCTTTGTGTGTATGTTATGTATGGCTCACTGAGCCTTAAATAAAGTACTTGTGTCGTAGAGTCATGTTGTGATGCTTCGTTGTATTTGCACATATCGAGCATATTGTGTGTATGATTGAAATGCTTGGTATGTGTGGGATCTGACTATCTAGTTGTTTATCTTTAGTAGCCTCTCTTACCGGGAAATGTCTCCTAGTGTTACCGCTGAGCCATGGTAGCTTGCTACTGCTCTGGAACACTTAGGCTGGCCGGCATGTGTCCTTCTTCGTTCCTGTGTCTGTCCCTTCGGGGAAATGTCACGCTTTGAGTACCGGAGTCCTGTTAGCCCGCTACAGCCCGGTTTACCGGAGTCCTGCTAGCCCAGTGCTACAGCCCGGACCCACTTGCTGATGACCGACACGTTCGAAGCTGGGTCATGGATGCCTGTCCCTGTAAGTCTGTGCCACTTTGGGTTTACGACTAGTCATGTCAGCCCGGGATCTTTATCATATGGATGCTAGCGACACTATCATATACGTGAGCCAAAAGGCGCAAACGGTCCCGGGAAAAAGGTAAGACGACACCCGTGGGGATACCGTGCGTGAGGCCGCAAAGTGATATGAGGTGTTACCAGCTAGATCGATGTGACATCGAGTCGGGGTCCTGACACCCTCATAACCGGCCTTCCAAGATTGAACCATGCCTTTGGCTTCGCCCAATTCTTCTTTCCTTTTGGTTGTTTCATGTTTTGTAGCGGTCTATCACATAGAGCCTCCTGATCGACTCTGGCCTTAGGATTATCCTTCGTTTTCCCCTCTATGCCGAACAATGTACCAAAGAGGGCCTCGCTGATATTCTTTTCAGTGTGCATCACGTCGATGTTGTGTGGGCAAAGGAGGTCTTTGAAGTATGGCAGATCCCACAAGCATATCTTGTGGGTCCAGGCGTGTTCCGTATTATACCCCTTGAAATACCCTGGACGCTCTGGATCCGGCTCAAGAGCGTTTAAATGATCCAGGGTCTGTTGGCCTGTCAATGCATGTGGTGCAGAGTTTTTGACATCTCTACCTTTGATGAAGTTCTTCTTGTCTTTTCTGAACTTATGGTGAGGATCCAGGAACTGTCTATGCATGTCGAAGCAAGAAAACTTGCCACCCGCCTGCAGCCGACGAAACTCAAGAGCTGCCTTGCGTGTGGGGCACGGGAACCTTCCATGCACACACCAGCCAACGAATAGCGCATATGCCGGCAAGTCATGCATCGAGTACATGTACCACACACGCATTAGGAAGTTTTTTTTGTAGCGGCGTCATATGTCTTGATCCCATTATCCCAAGCTTCTTGCAGTTCATCCTTAAGCAGCTGCATGTACACATTCATATTCTTCCCCGGATAGTTGGGCCTCGGAATTATCAACGTCAGGAAAATGTTCTTTTTTGCAAAATCTGTCCCGGGGGGAGATTGAGTGGAATGACAAATACAGGCCAACAACTATATTGGGCTGCCATCATACCAAACACATTGAACCCATCCGTGCTGATGGCTACTCGAGGATTCCTTGGATCTGTCGCTTTTTCATCATGCAATGCATCGAAGTGTTTCCATGCAGCACCATCCGATGTGTGTACCATCATCAGATTCCCATCTGCATCCCGTTCGGTTCTTTTGCCCAATTTGTGCCATGTCATCTGTCTGGCCGTCTCTTCGACCATGAATAGACGTTGAAGTCTTGGTATGATTGGCATATACCGAAGAACGTTAATGGGGATTTTGGTCTGACTCTTCTCACCCATACCGTTGTCTACCTCAACATACCTGGAAGACTTGCAAACGGGACAATAGTTCAAGTCCGCATACTGGAGCCTAAATAAGGCACATCCATTCTCACAGGCATCTATCTTCTCATAGGGCATCTTAAGTACACGGAGGATTTTGTCCGACTGGTACAGGTTTGCAGGCATTATATGGCCTTTGGGTAGAAAGCGTCCAAATAGTGTCACTATCGCGTCATAGCATTCTCTGCCCAAGTTGAATTGAGCCTTCAGAGCCATTACTTGTGCGATGGCATCCAGCTGACAAAGCTCGGTGTGCTCATGGAGAGGACGCTTCGAAGACTCCAACATATCATTGAAGGCCTTAGCAGATTCCTCCATCTCATCGTCCGAATCCCGAGCATCATCAAAGTCTTGCACCATGTCTTCCATCCCGGTACCATGCTCGTCGGTGCGACGACGGCCCTCCTCAGCTCTGGAACGTTGGGCAGACTCAGCATGAAATGTCCACATCGTATAACCGGGCGTAAAACCCCACTTCTGCAGGTGTTTGATCATTTCAAACTCTGACATCTTACGATAGTTGTCGCACTCGAAACAGGGGCACCAGGTTGTTTTCTGTCCATTTGCAAATGCGGCTCTGATAAACCCCTTGGTTTTTGTCATCCATTCAGGGGTCATGTCTTTTTGCTAGGGTGACCAGTGTACATCCACGCACGATCACTCATCTTGCCTAGCTACTGGACACACAAGAAATACATACATAACTCAGCAAACCATATTCATCAGTTAATAGAGTTTCTCAGTTTTATTACGTCCATGCAACCTAGACGCTAATAGGTAAAGATAGGTCCTAATCCCACCCGAGTATGTGTAGATTGGGTTCGTTTTCCCATGCTCTGCTCCGGATCCGACACAAAATTTCGGCAGCACCTCCCCGCTGTTCTCCTGATACACGTCTCGACAATAAGCAGAGAGGATGTGTACCCGGAGAACAACGGAGAGGCACTGACGAAATTCTGCATCAGATCCGGAGCACAGCATATGGGAAAACGAACCCAATCTACACATACTCGGGCTGTCCATGGATAATGTTGGACAATTCAAAAGAATTACGGTTATAAATATGCAAATGAATGCATATTTATAGATGTAACCCTTTCGAACGGGAGATGCATAGTGGTCACGCATACTGATGATTGAATACACCTATAGCTAGCAAGTTTCATCGACACGAAGACCGGAATAGAGTAAATGAAGGGGGAGAGGAGGAGATGTCATTTGTGCTCACCAACTAACGCAGGGGCAGAGCTCGTCGAACGCACGGGGAGGTCGTTGAACACCAGACCCTCACAGCGATGAAACAACTGCACATTTAAATCCACCCGATCAATGCAAATATATATGATGTTTTTCATAACAAAATTGGAAAATATATGACGTAACTCATAATTCACAAATAAATAGGGAGTGTCTATTTAGTACTTGATTGTTTTCCAATTCGGTATCATTCACATTTCCTGACAAATAAATAGAGGACACTTGTATGTCCAAAAAAAACCACCCCGGCGAAACACCAGCCAAACACCTAGGTAGTTTTGGTAAAACTGAGAAAAACCATAGTTTTGGTAGTTTTTTCCCTATGCAACCCATACATGCTAAGGCACACATTGTTCCTATACATTTGCTACTTTTGCATATTTGTGTGCTTGATTAATATCCAAACTAAATTTTGTTCGACAGTCATTACCCCGTCCCAGATGCTCATGTTTCCATGTGTTGTTTCTTTGAGAGGATACCGTTCTTCAAATATGGAAGGGTCTAACAATGAATTAGTTCTTCTTGATGTGCAACCTAACCTATTTCCCAAATTCATATATAACCATCTGGCAGGTTTGGGATGTACGAGCCCCATCCCTTGCCAAAGTTTTGATTTTACTTGCATTTAATTATGCATATCTTAGATGGTAAAATCATTTGATTTTTTACATGTCTTACATAGCCTATCGGATAATCTTGCTGCAGCCATACACATATTTTTAAGGTGTGGTTTAATTATTTACCTTTGGTGAGAAAGAAAACACATAAGCTTATAGACTTCATGTAGCATCAATTTGGTCCATTGTTTGCATTTTTTTTCAAACCATGCAGGAGAACTGCATGTCATATATTAAGACAGAAACCAAGTACAAGGGTAGTACAAACGGTGATGACCGGTCAAGAGGCAAAACAGGGAGCAGGGAGCCTATGTGCTTTGCCCAAGAGACAAAACAGGGAGTAGGGAGCCTAATTGCTTTGCTCTAGCCTGAACCCATAAATGACATTCAGATTTATTAAATCAACAAGCTTTAGAAGTGGAAGATGGGCATTGTGAAAGACTATATTGTTCGCTCTTTCTAGACGGACCAAAAGACCAAGGCGACTACAGAGTTAAACCCTTTTTTCCTTGATGTTCCGAAGAGTTGAAACAGCAGCAGTCCACCAATATGTGAAAGTGGAGTTCCTGTACCGTTGGAGGGGCTGTAGGCTGGCCCAGCTAAGCGTGGCATGCCAAACCATACTGACAACCACACAGCCGAAGAACAAATGGTCAGCGCCTTCGTCATGCCCGCTACAAAATGCACAACTATGATCATGCGGTGGCCCTCTCTTTGCAAGATAATGAGCCGTCTGTGCTTGCGTACGAACAGTCATAAGGAAGATTTTATATTTGAGAGGAGCCCAGGTTCTTCCAAATGCCATCCTCACATTGAAAGAAGATGGCCGGAGCGAACAGTGATTGAAGAACTAACTTTTTATAATAGTGAACCATCTGCTTTTTATACCTCTTGACACCACTAGATACTGCTATGATTATTTGAATGCCCTCTTAGTAGTAACTTTGTTTGGCTCAATTGTTGTTGATGGTCAGCAAATCCTCATTTATTTTCTTCAGTTTCTACTCTACTGTAGTTTTGCTCTAAAGATTTAATTGGGGCTACTTTATAACAAGGACTTTGTATACCCTGACATCTACTCTTTGTTCAGTTGTAGATTAGCATATGTTTCCTACGATGATATGCAGTAAACTACTGTCACATTGGTCCAGCGTTCAAGACCCTATGGGACCTAATAATGATTTTCAACTTCCAATTACCCTAACAATGAGAAGCAACGGAAGATTATGTCCAAACAATGACTGGTTGGTTGGGAGATACCTGAATCTCGATGGCACCGTGGCGGGGAGGGCCGCAGGAAGGGGGCGGCGCCGTGGCCTGGCTCGATGGAGGGGCGGGCCGTGGGGCACGCCGCGGTGGCCGGGAGGGCCGCGGTGGCCGGGGAGGGGTGGGGGAGGGCCGGCTCGGTGGAGGGACGGGCGGCGGTGCTGGGATAGGCTGCGGTGGAGGGACGGGCGCAAGGCGAGCTGCGGTGGCGGGGAGGGGCGGGGGAGGGCCGCGATGGCCGGGGAGGGGCGGGGGAGGGCTGGCTCAGTGGAGGGATGGGCGGCGGTGCTAGGACGGGCTGCGGTGGAGGGACGGGCGCAGGGCGAGCTGCGGTGGCGGGGAGGAGCGGGGAAGCGCTACGGTGGCGGGGAGGGGCGGGCCGGCAGCGGTTCTGGGCGGTGGCAGGCCGGCGGCGCGCTAGGGTCGTCCGGCTGGGGCGTGCGGGTGCGGTTTGGGGGCAGACTTTTTTTTAGACAAGTGGTGGGTGGGTGAGGTGGGGAGAGAGAGAGGGGTGGGGCCGGGCTGGAAGAGAGAGAGAGAGAGAGGGGAGGGGCCGGGCTGGGAGAGAGGGGAGGAGAATTTTTTTTTACAAAAGAGGGGGGGAGATAGTTCGACCTCTTTGCCATCTGCTAGCCGCTGGCTGATGGCAAAGATATGGGCCTTTGCCATCCGCTGGCAGATGGCAAAGAGGTGGGGCTACTGGCCGTTATAGCGCTGTTATCCATTGGGCTCCACCCACTTCTTTGCCATCTGCCAACAGATGGAAACGATTCTTTGCCATCTGCTGGCAGATGGCAAAGAGGTGGGTTGACAGGCCGTTGCAGCACTTGACCCTACCCACCTCTTTGCCATCTGCTAGCAGATGGCAAAGATTATTTGCCATCCACTAGCAGACGACAGAGAATTGGCTGATGGCAACCATGTTCTTTGCCATCTGCCAGTTCTTTGCCATCTGTTTTTTATAAGCGGATGGCAAAGAAGTTCTTTGCCATCAGCTGGCAGATGGCAAAGAGCTGGCTGATGGCAAATTCCCAGTTTCCAGTAGTGATAGATCTAAGTATTGCCATCTTTGGTATTCAACTCATAAGTGGCTCACATAATAGATTCATCAGGTAATTTTATTTTCTTTCTAGGAAAGTGTTCCATGCCTTTTCTTAATGGAAATTGGAATCTAATATTTCCTTCCTTCATATCAATAATTGCACCAGTCGTTCTTAGTAAAGGTCTACCAAGAATAATAGGACATGAAAAATTGCAATCTATATCAGGAACGATAAAATCTACGGGCACATAATTCCTATTTGCAACAATAAGAACATCATTAATCCTTCCCATAGGTTTCTTAATAGTGGAATCTGCAAGGTGCAAGTTTAAAGAGTAATCATCAAATTCACGGAAACCAAGCACATCACATAAAGTTTTTGGAATCGTGGAAACACTAGCACCCAATTCACACAAAGAATAGCATTCATGATCTTTAATTTTAATTTTAATAGTAGGATCCCACTCATCATAAAGTTTTGTAGGGATAGAAACTTCCAATTCAAGTTTTTCTTCATAAGATTGCATCAAAGCATGAACGATATGTTTGGTAAAAGCTTTATTTTGACTATAAGCATGAGGAGAATTCAACACGGATTGCAACAAGGAAATACAATCTATTAAAGAACAATTATCATAATTAAATTCCTTGAAATCCAAAATAGTGGGTTCATTGCTATGTAAAGTTTTGATCTCTCCAATCCCACTTTTACCAAATTTAGCATCAAGATCTAAATACTCCGAATCATTGGGACGCCTTTTATCTAAAGCTGACTCATCTCCAGTCCCATCATTATCAATATTCATATTGCAAAACAAAGATTTAATAGGGGACACATCAATAACGTTTAGATCTTCATCATTATTATCATGGAAACTAGAAGAACACGCTTTTACAAAGCAATCTTTCTTAGCACGCATCCTAGCAGTTCTTTCTTTGCACTCATCAATGGAAATTCTCATGGCTTTGAGAGACTCATTGATATCATGCTTAGGTGGAATAGATCTAAGTTTCAAAGAATCAACATCAAGAGAAAGTCTATCAACGTTTCTAGCCAATTCATCAACTTTAAGCATTTTTTCTTCAAGTAAAGCATTGAAATTCTTTTGAGAGATCATAAATTCTTTAACACTATTCTCAAAATCAGAGGGCATCTTATTAAAATTTCCATTAGAGTTGTTGTAGGAATTACCATAATTATTTGAGGAATTACTAGGGAACGGCCTAGGATTAAAGTTTCCTCTATAAGCGTTGTTACCAAAATTATTCCTACCAACAAAATTCACATCCATAGATTCATTATTGTTCTCAATCAAAGTAGACAAAGGCATATCATTGGGATCAATAGGAGCACTCTTATTAGCAAACAATTTCATCAGTTCATCCATCTTTCCACTCAAAACATTAATCTCTTCTATCACATGAACTTTTTTACTAGTAGATCCTTCGGCGTGCCATTGAGAATAATTAACAATAATATTATATAGGAGTTTAGTAGCTTCTCCTAAAGTGATTTCCATAAAAGTGCCTCCCGCGGCCGAATCTAAAAGGTTTCTAGAAGCAAAATTCAACCCGGCATAAATTTTTTGTATGATCATCCATAAATTTAATCCATGAGTAGGACAATTGCGAATCATTAATTTCATTCTCTCCCAAGATCGGGCAACATGCTCATGATCAAGTTTCTTAAAATTCATAATATCGTTTCTAAGAGAGATGATCTTAGCGGGAGGGAAATACTTAGAGATAAAAGCATCTTTGCACTTATTCCAAGAATCAATACTATTTTTAGGCGAAGACGAAAACCAAGTTTTAGCATGATCTCTAAGTGAAAACGGAAATAACTTCAATTTAACAATATCATTATCTATGTCTTTCTTCTTTTGCATATCACACAAATCAACAAAGTTGTTTAGATGAGTAGCGGCATCTTCACTAGGAAGGCCGGAGAATTGATCTTTCATAACAAGATTGAACAAAGCAGCATTGATTTCACATCATTAAGAGGAGCAATCAGAGTGCTAAGGAAATCATTATTGTTGGTATTGGAAAAGTCACACAATTTAGTATTATCTTGAGCCATCGTGACAAGCAATCCAACACACAAGCACACAAGAGGCAAGCGAAAAAGAGGCGAACGGAAAAGAGAGGGCGAATAAAACGGCAAAGGGTGAAGTGGGGGAGAGGAAAATGAGAGGCAAATGGAAAATAATGTAATGCGAGGGAGATGAGTTTGTGATGGGTAATTGGAATGTCTTGACTCGAGCGAAGACCTCCCCGGCAACGGTGCCAGAAATCCTTCTTGCTACCTCTTGAGCACTGCGTTGGTTTTCCCTTGAAGAGGAAAGGGTGATGCAGCAAAGTAGCATAAGTATTTACCTCAGTTTTGAGAACCAAGGTACCTACACAAACAAACAAGAACCTCGTAACCAACGCTATAAAGGGGTTGTCAATCCCTTCACGGTAAGTTGCGAAAGTGAGATCTGATAGAGATAATAAGATAAGATAAATATTTTTGGTATTTTTCTAATATAGATTGAAAAGTAAAGATTGCAAAAATAAGATATATGGGAAACTTATATGATGAAAGATAGACCCGGGGGCCATAGGTTTCACTAGTGGCTTCTCTCAAGCTAGCGTAAGTATTATGATGGGTGAACAAATTACTGTCGAGCAATTGATAGAAAGTGCATAGTTATGAGAATATCTAGGCATGATCATGTATATAGGCATCACGTCCGCGATAAGTAGATCGAAACGATTCTGCATCTACTACTATTACTCCACACATCGACCGCTATCCAGCATGCATCTAGAGTATTAAGTTCATAATAACAGAGTAACACATTAGGCAAGATGACATGATGTAGAGGGATAAACTCAAACAATATGATATAAACCCCATCTTTTTATCCTCGATGGCAACAATACAATATGTGCCTTGGTGCCCCTGCTGTTACTTCGAAAGGACACCACAAAATTGAACCCAAACCTAAGCACTTCTCCCATTTCAGAAACATCAATCTAGTAGGCCAAACCAAACTGATAATTCAAAGAGACTTGCAAAGATAACAAATCATACATAAAAGAATTCAGAGGAGATTCAAATATTTCTCATAGATAAACTTGATCATAAACCCACAATTCATCGGATCTCGACAAACACACTGCAAAAAGAGTTACGTCAAATAGATCTCCAAGAAGATCGACGAGAACTTTGTATTGAGATTCAAAGAGAGAGAATAATCCAGCTAGCTAATAACTATGGACCCGAAGGTCTGTGGTAAACTACTCACAACTCATCGGAGAGGCCTTGGCGATGATGTAGAAGCCCTCTGTGGTCGATTCCCCCTCTGGAGGAGTGCCGACGAAGGCTCCAAGATGGGATCTCGCGGATACAGAAGGTTGCGGCGGTGGAAATAGCTTTTCGTGGTGCTCCTGGAGGTTTTCGGGGTATGTAGATATATATAGGAGGAAAGTAGTAGGTCGGTGGAGCCACGAGGGGCCCACAAGGGTGGGGGCGCGCCAGGCACCCTCGTGGCCGCCTCGGCTGCTTCTTGACGTCCACTCCAAGTCTCCTGGGTTGCGTTTGTTCCAAAAAGATCGCTCCCAAAGGTTTCATTCCGTTTGGACTCCGTTTGATATTCCTTTTCTTCGAAACACTAAAATATGCAAAAAAACAGCAATTCGGGCTGGGCCTCCGGTTAGTAGGTTAGTCCCAGAAATGATATAGAAGTGTAAAGTAAAGCCCATAAACATCCAAAACGGGTAATATAATAGCATGGAACAATCAAAATTATAGATATGTTGGAGACGTATCACGGGCCTTTCATGGTGGAGATAACAGCCCTATGTCTCGTGCTCCGAAGAGGCTTTGTTTTATCTGAGTATGTATCCGGAGATCACAATGAGAGAGAGAGAGAGGAACAAATCCCCATGCCAGAGCTAAGTCCTGAGACTGATGGCGAGAGAGTAGAGGGAGAAGAATGAGAACCTGCCCTAGTCTAGTGGTGGGGGTGGCTTATATAGTGTGCGCCACCCCCACACCTCCTATGTTACAAAGTGGGCATGAATGCCATAATGCCAGCTCACTACCAAGCCTTCACTATGAGAATGATGCTTTGAATCCTTTGCTGCCTGCTGGTCTTTGTATGCCCGAGTGAGTTGCACGGTCGGTGAACTTTTATCCGAGTGGATAGTATGCTTCTCCGAATGATAGTATGTATGTATGGAATTTATCTGGACCCACATGTTGTGTGGACCCCATGCTTTATGATATGTCGACCCTTCGTGGGCCTACCTTATATGTGTATCCCCAACATTAGCCCCCGAATCGATTGCGATTTTGCAGAACGAGTTTGTGAAAGACACAACTTGGCCCGAGTGATTACGGAAATACTCGGTACCTCTCATCGTGCTTTTAGACAACCAAGGTTTGAACAAAATCTCAATGGATTCCGGCACTACGCTTCCCGACTGATCTGGGGTAAGTTCCTACGAGGAGCAACTTGGTGACATTCGATCATCTCTCGGAAGAGGTTAACTCATGATCAGAGTATGGATGTGTCATTAAATCCAGGCAACAAGATCGACGCATGGACTGCTCTCTCGGTGAGATGCCATTCTTATCCCGGAGGAACATGAATACGAGTCGGCTCTAGATCCAAACTTATGAGTTTCACGCTTTGAGTCCTAGAAGAAGGTTCAAAATAGGTCCACGGAGGAGCGTTAAACTCACCTTATTGCAATTTTTTTTGGTAGCCGACGGGAGCCTTAGAACTTGTTTGTTTGTTGTTCTCCACTCGGACCGGCCAGGCTGTACCGAGTGGAGATTACTCCAGTGGGGGCATGCTGAGTGCACCCACTGGGTGTAGTCCCCAAGACCCCTGTCGACTTCGGGCAGTCGACGAGGGTCTGAGAGAAAAAAATCTTCTTAGCTGGTACTGATAGAACTTGTTCTTCTCTGACTTGGAGGTCGAGTAGCACTTGAGTGATCTGGAGATGGCCTTGCGTCAAGAAAAATGTTTCTTTCTGAGTTCTCTTCCAGTGGGGGCACACTGGGTGCACCCACTGGGTGTAGTCCCCGAGCCTCTGTCGGACAAGACGACTCGGGCAGAGGGTTTAAGTCTCCTGGTAAACCTCCACGCAGTCGACACGGTAAATATCTTTTAATCTTAAATTGAGTCAATCAGATGCATCTTCAGACACTTGACATGATAAATAAACTCAGCCTGGAGCAGAGTCAGTCGGAGTGATCTTCGTGCACTCGACACGGAATAAATTCAGCCTGGAACTCGGTCAAGCAGGTGAATCTTTGTGCTCTCGGCACGGTGAATGAATTCAGCTTTGAAACTACCGACTGTAGAAAAAAAGCTGGATACTCCAGGGAGTAACCGTTCCAGTAGTACTTCTTATATTGACCGTTAGATTTTGTGTGAAAGGGGTATTTGTCTGAGTGGACGTGCTTCCCGACTGATCAGGGTATGTTGACTGCAAGGAAAAACTTGGTGGCACTTGTATGTCTCCCAGAGGAGATAGACTAGTGGTCTGACATGGACGTGCCGTGAAACCCGAGTGATGAGGCTAGTGTGTGGGCTGACTCTCCGAAGAAAGGCCACTCATTATGTCGGGGGAACACCAGCACATGCCATCTTTGAGTCCAAGTTTGTGAAACTGACGCCTTGGAGCCCTGGATAGGGCCAACTGTATCCGTAGCGGAGCGTTGTTTTCACCCTTTTGCAGTCCTGAAGATGACTTTAGATAATGATTTGGGCAATCGTCCGAGTGGACAGTATTACCCTTATAGATTTTCAGCGGACCGAGCATGTATGGACAAAAATATATTCCTGATGTGATCAATGGTTTGATTGAATGGGCGTAACCCCTGAGGGCGGCATGGCCAACGGCTGTGCATAGCCCTAGAGTGATGCTCGAAAGAGGTAAGCTTGCTACAGAGTGTGATATGAGGTTCGATCATATGAGTAACTTAGTCGTTCCCGTGTTGGGGGTGTAGAGGTAAAGACATGTCCAACTGATGGTGACGCGCGAGGCGGCCGAGGGGCGATGATGTGTACAACCGAGTGACGATGCGCGGGTTGGCCGAGTGGTGAAGACGTGCACAACCGAGTGCAGCGCGCGGATCGGCCGAGTGGTGAAGACATGCCCAACTGGGTGGTGACGCGCGAGGCGACCGAGTCATGATGTGTGAGGTGGCCGAATGATGAATACGTGCACAACTGAGTGGCAATGTGTGGGGCGGCCGAGTGGTGAAGACGTGCCCAACTGAGTGGCGACGCGCGGGGAACGTAGTAATTTCAGAAAAATTCCTACGCACACGCAAGATCATGGTGATGCATAGCAACGAGAGGGGAGAGTGTGTCCACGTACCCTCGTAGACCGAAAGGAGAAGTGTTAGCACAACGCGGTTGATGTAGTCGTACGTCTTCACGGTCCGACCGATCAAGCACCGAACGCACGACACCTCCGAGTTTAGCACACGTTCAGCTCGATGACGTCCCTCGAACTCCAATCCAGTCGAGCTTTGAGGGAGAGTTCCGTCAGCACGACGGCGTGGTGGCGATGATGATGTTCTACCAACACAAGGCTTCGCCTAAGCACCTCTACAATATTATCAAGGTGGATTATGGTGGAGGGGGGACACCACACACGGCTAAGAGATCTCAAGGATCAATCGTTGTGTCTCAAGGGGGTGCGTCCCTCCCCGTATATAATGGAGTGGAGGAGGGGGATGGTGCCGGCCACCCTTGGCGCGCCCCATGAGGAGTCCTACTCCCACCGGGGGTAGGACTCCCCCCCCCTTCCTTGTTGGAGTAGGAGAGGGAAGGAGAGAGAGAGGGAAAGGGGGGGGGGCAGCTGCCCCTTGGCCGCCTCTCCTCTTCCACCACTTGGGCCCATGAGGCCCATTAACCTTCGGGGGAGTTCTGGTAACCCCCCGGTACTCCGGTATATATCTGATAACCCCCGGAACCATTCCGGTGTCCGAAGATAGTCGTCCAGTATATCAATCTTCATGTCTCGATCATTTCTAGACTCCTCGTCATGTCCGAGATCACATCCGGGACTCCGAACTACCTTCGGTACATCAAAACACATAAACTCATAATATAACCATCATCGAACTTTAAGCGTGCGGACCCTACGGGTTCGAGAACTATGTAGACATGACCGAAACATGTCACCGGTCAATAATCAATAGAGGAACCTGGATGCTCATATTGGCTCCTACATATTCTACGAAGATCTTTATCGGTCAAACCGCATAACAACATACGTTGTTCCCTTTGTCATCGGTATGTTACTTCCCCAAGATTCGATCGTCGGTATCTCAATACCTAGTTCAATCCCATTACCGGCAAGTCTCTTTACTCATTATGTAATGCTTCATCCCGTAATTAACTCATTGGCTACATTGCTTGCAAGGCTTATAGTGATGTGCATTACCGAGAGGGCCCAGAGATACCTCTCCGACAATCGGAGTGACAAATCCTATTCTCAAAATACGTCAACTCAACAAGTACCTTCGGAGACACCTGTAGAGCACCTTTATAATCACCCAGTTAGGTTGTGATGTTTGGTAGCACACAAAGTGTTCCTCCGGTAAACAGGAGTTACATAATCTCATAGTCATAGGAACATGTATAAGTCATGAAGAAATCAATAGCAACATACTAAACGATCAAGTGCTAAGCTAACGGTAATGGGTCAAGTCAATCACATCATTCTCCTAATGATGTGATCCCGTTAATCAAATGACAACTCATGTCTATGGTTAGGAAACTTAACCATCTTTGATTCACGGGCTATTTAAGTAGAGGCGTACTAGTGACACTCTGTTTGTCTATGTATTCACACATGTATTATGTTTCCGGGTAATACAATTCTAGCATGAAAAATAAACATTTATCATGATATGAGGAAATAAATATTAACTTTATTATTGCCTATAGGGCATATTTCCTTCAGTCTCCCACTTGCACTAGAATCAATAATCTAGATTACACAGTAATGATTCTAACACCCATGGAGCCTTGGTGCTGATCATGTTTTGTTCGTGGAAGAGGCTTAGTCAAGGGTCTGCAACATTCAGATCCGTATGTATTTTGCAAATCTCTATGTCTCCCACCTGGAATTGGTCCAGGATGGAATTGAAGTGTCTCTTGATGTGCTTGGTTCTCTTGTGAAATCTTGATTCCTTTGCCAAGGCAATTGCACCAGTATTGTCACAAGATTTTCATTGGACCCGATGCACCAGGTATGACACCTAGATCGGATATGAACTCCTTCATCCAGATTTCTTCATTTGCTGCTTCCGAAGCAGCTATGTACTCCGCTTCACATGTAGATCCTGCCACGACGCTTTGTTTAGAACTGCACCAACTGACAGCTCCACCGTTCAATATAAACACGTATCCGGTTTGCGATTTAGAATCGTCTAGATCAGTGTCAAAGCTTGCATCGACGTAACCATTTACGACTAGCTCTTTGTCACCTCCATAAACGAGAAACATATCCTTAGTCCTTTTCAGGTATTTCAGGATGTTCTTGACTGTTGTCTAGTGATCCACTCCTAGATTACTTTGGTACCTCCCTGCTAAACTAATAGCAAGGCACACATCAGGTCTGGTACAAGCATTGCATACATGATAAAGCCTATGGCTGAAGCATAGGGAACATCTTTCATTTTCTCTCTATCTTCTGCAGTGGTCGGGCATTGAGTCTGACTCAATTTCACACCTTGTATTACAGGCAAGAACCCTTTCTTTGATTGATCCATTTTGAACCTTTTCAAAACTGTATCAAGGTATGTACTTTGTGAAAGTCCAATTAAGCGTCTTGATCTATCTCTATAGATCTTGATGCCCAATATATAAGCAGCTTCACCGAGGTCTTTCATTGAATAACTTTTATTCAAGTATCCTTTTATGCTATCCAGAAATTCTATACCATTTCCAATCAACAATATGTCGTCCACATATAATATTAGAAATGCTACAATGCTCCCACTCACTTTCTTGTAAATACAGGCTTCTCCAAAAGTCTGTATAAAACCATATGCTTTGATCACACTATCAAAGCGTTTATTCCAACTCCGAGAGGCTTGCACCAGTCCATAAATGGATCGCTGGAGCTTGCACACTTTGTTAGCACCCTTTGGATCGACAAAACCTTCTGGTTGCATCATATACAACTCTTCTTCCAGAAATCCATTCAGGAATGCAGTTTTGACATCCATTTGCGCAATTTCATAATCATAAAATGCGGCAATTGCTAACATGATTCAGACAGACTTAAGCGTCGCTATGGGTGAGAAAACCTCATCGTAGTCAAGCCCTTGAACTTGTCGAAAACCTTTTGCAACAAGTCGAGCTTTGTAGACAGTAACATTACCATCAGCGTCAGTCTTCTTCTTGAAGATCCATTTATTCTTGATGGCTTGCCGATCATCGGGCAAGTCAACCAAAGTCCATACTTTGTTCTCATACATGGATCCCATCTCAGATTTCATGGCCTCAAGCCATTTTGTGGAATCTGGGCTCATCATCGCTTCCTCATAGTTCGTAGGTTCGCCATGGTCAAGTAACATGACCTCCAGAATAGGATTACCGTACCACTCTGGTGCATATATTACTCTGGTTGACCTACGAGGTTTGGTAGTAACTTGATCTGAAGTTTCATGAACAATATCATTAGCTTCCTCACTAATTGGTGTAGTCGTCACAGGAACTGGTTTCTGTGATGAACTATTTTCCAATAAAGGAGCAGGTACAGTTACCTCATCAAGTTCTACTTTCCTCCCACTCACTTCTTTCGAGAGAAACTCCTTCTCTAGAAAGCATCCATTCTTGGCAACAAATGTCTTGCCTTCGGATCTGTGATAGAAGGTGTACCCTACAGTTTCCTTTGGGTATCCTATGAAGACACATTTCTCTGATTTGGGTTCGAGCTTATCAGGTTGAAGCTTTTTCACATAAGCATCGCAGCCCCAAACTTTAAGAAATGACAACTTTGGTTTCTTGCCAAACCACAGTTCATAAGGCGTTGTCTCAACGGATTTTGATGGTGCCCTATTTAACGTGAATGCAGCCGTCTCTAAAGCATAACCCCAAAATGATAGTGGTAAATCAGTAAGAGACATCATAGATCACACCATATCTAATAAAGTACGATTATGACGTTCGGACACACCATTACGCTGTGGTGTTCCGGGTGGCGCGAGTTGCGAAACTATTCCGCATTGTTTCAAATGTAGACCAAACTCGTAACTCAAATATTCTCCTCCACGATCAGATCGTAGAAACTTTATTTTCTTATTACGATGATTTTCAACTTCACTCTGAAATTCTTTGAACTTTTCAAATGTTTCAGACTTATGTTTTATTAAGTAGATATACCCATATTTGCTCAAATCATCTGTGAAGGTGAGAAAATAACGATACCCGCCGCGAGCCTCAACATTCATTGGACCACATACATCAGTATGTATGATCTCCAACAAATCAGTTGCTCGCTCCATAGTTCCGGAGAATGGTGTTTTAGTCATCTTTCCCATGAGGCATTGTTCGCAAGTACCAAGTGATTCATAATCAAGTGATTCCAAAAGTCCATCAGTATGGAGTTTCTTCATGCGCTTTACACCAATATGACCCAAATGATAGTGCCACAAATAAGTTACACTATCATTATCAACTCTGCATCTTTTGGCTTCAACATTATGAATATGTGTATCACTACTATCGAGATTCATAAAAAATAGACCACTCTTTAAGGGTGCATGACCATAAAAGATATTACTCATATAAATAGAACAACCATTATTCTCGGATTTAAGTGAATAACCGTCTCGCATCAAACAAGATCTAGATATAATGTTCATGCTCAATGCTGGCACCAAATAACAAGTATTTAGGTCTAAAACTAATCCCGAAGGTAGATGTAGAGGTAGCGTGCCGACGGCGATCACATCGACTTTGAAACCATTTCCCACGCGCGTCGTCACCTTGTCCTTAGCCAGTGTCCGCTTAACCCGTAGTCCCTGTTTCGAGTTGCAAATATAGCAATAGAACCAGTATCAAATACCCAGGTGCTACTGTAAGCTTTTGTAAGGTACACATCAATAACATGTATATCACATATACCTTTGTTCACCTTGCCATCCTTCTTATCCGCCAAATACTTGGGGCAGTTCTGCTTCTAGTGACCAGTCTGCTTGTAGTAGAAGCACTCAGTCTCAGGCTTATGTCCAGACTTGGGTTTCTTCTCTTGAGCAGCAACTTGTTTGCCGTTCTTATTGAAGTTCCCCTTCTTCTTCCCTTTGCCCTTTTTCTTGAAACTAGTGGTCATATTGACCATCAACACTTGATGCTCCTTCTTGATTTCTACCTCCGCAGCCTTTAGCATTGCGAAGAGCTTGGGAATTGTCTTGTTCATCCGTTGCATATTATAGTTCATCACGAAGCTCTTGTAGCTTGGTGGTAGTGATTGAAGAATTCTGTCAATGACACTATCATCTGGAATATTAACTCCCAGTTGAATCAAGTGATTGCAATACCCAGACATTCTGAGTATATGTTCACTGACATAACCATTCTCTTCCATCTTGCAGCTGTAGAACTTATTGGAGACTTTATATCTATCAATCCGGGCATTTGCTTGAAATATTAACTTCAACTCCTGGAACATCTCATATGCTCCATGACGTTCAAAATGTCGTTGAAGTCCCGGTTCTAAGCCGTAAAGCATGGCACACTGAACTATCGAGTAGTCATTAGCTTTGCTCTGCTAGACGTTCTTAACATCGTCAGTTGCATCTGCAGCAGGCCTGGCACCCAGCGGTGCTTCCAGGACGTAATTCTTCTATGCAGCAATGAGGATAATTCTCAGGTTACGGACCCAGTCCGTGTAATTCCTACCATCATCTTTCAACTTTGCTTTCTCAAGGAACGCATTAAAATTTAACGGAACAATAGCATGGGCCATCTATCTACAACAAACATAGACAAGCAAAATACTATCATGTACTAAGTTCATGATAAATTTAAGTTCAATTAATCATATTACTTAAGAACTCCCACTTAGATAGACATCTCTCTAATCATCTAAGTGATCACGTGATCCAAATCAACTAAACCATAACCGATCATCACGTGAAATGGAGTAGTTTTCAATGGTGAACATCACTATGTTGATCATATCTACTATATGATTCACGCTCGACCTTTCGGTCTTAGTGTTCCGAGGCCATATCTGCATATGCTAGGCTCGTCAAGTTTAACCTGAGTATTCTGCGTGTGCAGAACTGACTTGCACCCATTGTAGATGGACGTAGAGCTTATCACACCCGATCATCATGTGGTGTCTTGGCACGACGAACTTTGGCAATGGTGCATACTCAGGGAGAACACTTTTATCTTGAAATTTAGTGAGAGATCATCTTATAATGCTACTGTCAATCAAAGCAAGATAAGATGCATAAAAGATAAACATCACATGCAATCAATATAAGTGATATGATATGGCCATCATCATCTTGTGCTTGTGATCTCCATCTCCGAAGCACAGTCATGATCACCATCATCACCGGCGCGACACCTTGATCTCCATCATAGCATCGTTGTCGTCTCACCAACTATTGCTTCTACGACTATCGCTACCGTTTAGTGATAAAGTAAATCAATTACAAGGCGATTGTATTGCATACAATAAAGCGACAACCATATGGCTCCTGCCAGTTGCCGATAACTTGGTTACAAAACATGATCATCTCATACAATAAAATATAACATCACGTCTTGACCATATCACATCACAACATGCCCTGCAAAAACAAGTTAGACGTCCTCTACTTTGTTGTTGCAAGTTTTACGTGGCTGCTATGGGCTTAGCAAGAACAATTCTTACCTACGCATCAAAACCACAACGATAGTTCATCAAGTTAATGTTGTTTTAACCTTCTCAAGGACCGGGCGTAGCCACACTCGGTTCAACTAAAGTTGGAGAAACTGACACCTGCCAGCCACCTGTGTGCAAAGAACGTCGGTAGAACCAGTCTCGCATAAGCGTACGCATAATGTCGGTCCGGGCCGCTTCATCCAACAATACCGCCAAACCAAAGTATGACATGCTGGTAAGCAGTATGACTTGTATCGCCCACAACTCACTTGTGTTCTACTCGTGCATATAACATCAACGCATAAAACCTGGCTCAGATGCCACTGTTGGGGAACGTAGTAATTTCAAAAAATTTCCTACGCACATGCAAGATCATGGTGATGCATAGCAACGAGAGGGGAGAGTGTATCCATGTACCCTCGTAGACCGAAAGCGGAAGTGTTAGCACAACGCAGTTGATGTAGTCGTGCGTCTTCACGGTCGGACCGATCAAGCACCGAACGTATGACACCACCGGGTTTAGCACACGTTCAGCTCGATGACGTCCCTCGAACTCCGATCCAGCCAAGCTTTGAGGGAGAGTTCCGTCAGCACGACGGCGTGGTGACGATGATGATGTTCTACCAATGCAGGGCTTTGCCTAAGCACCGCTACGATATTATCGAGGTGGATTATGGTGGAGGGGGCACTGCACAGGGCTAAGAGATCTCAAGGATCAAACGTTGTGTCTCAAGGGGGTGCCTCCCTCCTCGTATATAAAGGAGTGGAGGAGGGGGATGGGGCCGGACACCCTTGGCACGCCCCATGAGGAGTCCTACTCCCACCGGGAGTAGGACTCCTCCTTCCTTGTTGGAGTAGGAGAGGCCAGGGAAGGAGAGAGAGAGAGAGGGAAAGCAAAGGGGGGGGGCGCCGCCCCCCTCCTTGTCCAATTCGGACTTGGGAGGGGGGGAGGGGCGTGCGGCTTCCCCTTGGCCGCCTCTCCTCTTCCACCACTTGGGCCCATGAGGCCCATTAACCTCCGGGGGGTTCCGGTAACCCCCGGTACTCCGGTATATATCCGATAACCCCCAGAACCATTCCGGTGTCTGAATATAGTCGTCCAATATATCAATCTTCATGTATCGACACATTCGAGACTCCTCGTCATGTCCGTGATCAAATATAGGACTCCGAACTACCTTCGGTACATCAAAACACATAAACTCATAATATAACCATCATCGAACTTTAAGCGTGCGGACCCTATGGGTTTGAGAACTATGTAGACATGACCGAGACACGTCACTGGTCAATAACCAATAGCGGAACCTGGATGCTCATATTGGCTCCTACATATTCTACGAAGATCTTTATCGGTCAAACCGCATAACAACATACGTTGTTCCCTTTGTCATCGGTATGTTACTTGCCCGAGATTCGATCATCGGTATCTCAATACCTAGTTCAATCTCGTTACCGACAAGTCTCTTTACTCGTTACGTAATGCATCATCCCGTAACTAACTCATTAGCTACATTGCTTGCAAGTCTTATAGTGATGTGCATTACCGAGAGGGCCCAGAGATACCTCTCCGACAATCGGAGTTACAAATCCTATTCTCGAAATACATCAACTCAACAAGTACCTTTAGAGACACCTGTAGAGCACCTTTATAATCACCCAGTTATGTTGTGATGTTTGGTATCACACAAAGTGTTCCTCCGGTAAACAGGAGTTACATAATCTCATAGTCATAGGAACATGTATAAGTCATGAAGAAATCAATAGCAACATATTAAACGATCAAGTGCTAAGCTAACGGTAATGGGTCAAGTCAATCACACCATTTTCCTAATGATGTGATCCTGTTAATCAAATGACAACTCATGTCTATGGTTAGGAAACTTAACCATCTTTGACTCACGGGCTAGTCAAGTAGAGGCATACTAGTGACACTCTGTTTGTCTATGTATTCACACATGTATTATGTTTCCGGGTAATACAATTCTAGCATGAATAATAAACATTTATCATGATATGAGGAAATAAATAATAACTTTATTATTGCCTCTAGGGCATATTTCCTTCAGCGTCCGGGTGATGTAGACGCGTGCCGCGGAGCGGCGATGCGCGGGGTGTCCGAGTGATGTAGATGCGTCGCACGGAGTGGCGACACGTGGGGCATCCGAGTGATGTATACGCGTCCCAGGAAGTGGCGTCCGAGTGATGTAGGCCCGTCCCGCGGAGTGATGACGCGTGGGATGTCCGAGTTATGTAGACGCGTCCCACAGAGTGGCGGTGCGCCTGGCATCCGAGTGATGTAGACGGGTCTCGCGGAGGGGCGACGAGCGTCCAGGTGACGAAGACGTGTTCAACCGATGATGAACCACGTGGCAGTCGAGTGAACCTCCACAGAAAGGTTGGGCCGGAGGAAGCAGTTGTCGCAGTTGAGGGTCGCCCTGACCTATCGCCACGTTCACTGAAAGGAGATGAATTCACCTGTGTGTTCGTCTGCATGGAGTCGAGCCGCAGACGAGTTGAATGCAGTGGCCATGGTCGTTGCTGTGGAGGACCGGCCGAGTGAACCTAGCAACCTCACGGCCAAGTGAACCCTGTCGGAGCGGACACCCGATCCGAGTGCTCCCGTTCGTCCGAGTGAACCGCAGCTAGGCTGAGATCCGGTCATTGCGAAGCTAACTAGACTCGCCCACCTCCAGCATAGGGAGCAGCGCTCCGGCTTGCAAGGAATTGTTCACATCCAAGATCCGTCGAGTGATCCAGCGGTGTTGACTAGACCAATGGATTGAAGGAATTGTTCACGTCTAGGATATGCATGCAAAAGGAGTTAGCTCTAATTAAGCAAGAGTTTAAGCCCGACGGCATGCAATGGACGTTTCCTTCTTCTACGCGACATTTATCTCCCTGCATGCCGTTTATTCCCAAATCATGGGAGGTCCACCCGTCTAAGTCGAGCGATCTGGACCAGGCGACGGGTGACCTGCAATCAAGTGCAGACGTCAGAATTTGTACGCATGATCTGCATGAAAGAGGTATTAATGCTAATTAGCAAGAGTTAAAACTGGTTCAACATGCAAAGGGAGTTTCCTTTCCCCACAGCTCATCCGTCGCATGCAATTTATTGCTACGCCATGGGGGCTCGCCGAACCAGATCTCGCGGCCTTGGTAGGCAATGAACTCGCCGGGGACAGGGCCGTCAGAGGCTTCGGAGAGCAGCTTCGAGAGGGTGATGTGGACGAGGCGGCGGCTGACGGAGCCCGCGTTGGTGTGCTGGAGTGCGGACATTAGCGGCACGGATAAGGCCGGAGACGGCAGACGGTGCCGCGGACAAGGCGGGGACGATGGACGGCACCGGTGTTCGCGGGCCGGAGCGCGGCGTTAGCACCGCGGAAAAGGCCGAGAAGGCAGACGGTGCCTGATACGTCCATTTTGCATCATGCTTTTATATCAATATTTATTGCATTATGGGCTGTTATTTCATGTTATGTCACAATACTTATGGCTATTCTCTCTTATTTTACAAGGTTTACATGAAGAGGGAGAATGCCGGCAGCTGGAATTCTGGGCTGGAAAAGGAGCAAATATTGAAGGACTATTCTGCGCAACTCCAAAAGTCCTGAAACTCCACGGAATACCTTAAAATAAATAAAGAAAATCGTCGCCAAAGATGAAGGCCAGGGGGCCCACGCCCTGCTCACGAGGGTGGGGGGCGCCCCCCTGGGCGCGCCCCCTACCTCGTGGGCCCCCTGGTGGCTCTCCGACGCCCATCTTCTCCTATATGAAGTCTTTCGATGAGAAAAAAATAGAAGGCAACCTTTCGGGACGAGACTCCGCCGCCACGAGGCGGAACCTTGGCGGAACCAATCTAGGGCTCCGGCAGAGCTGTTCTGCCGGGGACACTTCCCTCCGGGAGGGGGAAATCATCACCATCGTCATCACCAACGCTCCTCTCATCGGGAGAGGGCAATCTCCATCAACATCTTCACCAGCACCATCTCATCTCCAAACCCTAGTTCATCTCTTGTATCCAATTCTTGTCTCCAAGTCCGGGATTGGTGCTAGTAGGTTGCTAGTAGTGTTGATTACTCCTTGTAGTTGATGCTAGTTGGTTTATTTGGTGGAAGATCATATGTTCAGATCCTTTATGCACATTATTACCCCTCTGATTATGAACATGAATATGCTTTGTGAGTAGTTACGTTTGTTCCTGAGGACAAGGGAGAAGTCTTGCTATTAGTAGTCATGTGAATTTGGTATTCGTTCGATATTTTGATAAGATGTATGTTGTCTAACCTCTAGTGGTGTTATGTGAACGTCGACTACATAACACTTCACCATTATTTGGGCCTAGAGGAAGGCATTGGGAAGTAATAAGTAGATGATGGGTTGCTAGAGTGACAGAAGCTTAAACCCTAGTTTATGCGTTGCTTCGTAAGGGGCTGATTTGGATCCATATGTTTCATGCTATGGTTAGGTTTACCTTAATACTTTTGTTGTAGTTGCGGATGCTTGCAATAGAGGTTAATCATAAGTGGGATGCTTGTCCAAGTAAGGACAGTACCCAAGCACCGGTCCACCCACATATCAAATTATCAAAGTACCGAACGCGAATCATATGAGCGTGATGAAAACTAGCTTGACGATATTCCCATGTGTCCTCGGGAGCGCTTTTCCTATTATAAGAGTTTGTCCAGGCTTGTCCTTTGCTACAAAAAGGATTGGGCCACCTTGCTGCACTTTATTTACTTTTGTTACTTGTTGCTCGTTACAATTTATCTTATCACAAAACTATCTGTTACCACTTATTTCAGTACTTGCAGAGAATACCTTGCTGAAAACCGCTTATCATTTCCTTCTGCTCCTCGTTGGGTTCGACACTCTTACTTATCGAAAGGACTACGATAGATCCCCTATACTTGTGGGTCATCAAGACTCTTTTCTGGCGCCGTTGCCGGGGAGTGAAGCGCCTTTGGTAGGTGGAATTTGGTAAGGAAAAATTTATTTAGTGTGCTGAAATTTTCTGTCACTTGTTACTATGGAAAGTAATTGTCTGAGGGGCTTGTTCGGGGTATCTTCACCCCGTCCAGTTGAGCCAAGAGTTGCTCCTCAACCTACTGAACCTACTGAACCTATTGAAAATGAAACTCCTTTTGAGATTCCTTCGGGTATGATGGACAAACTGCTAGCTAACACTTTTACAGGAGATGGAACAAAGCATCCTGATGAACATCTACGCTATGTGGATGATGTTTGTGGACTATTTAAGCTTGCAGGTATACTCGATGATGTTGTTAAGAAGAAGGCTTTCCCTTTATCTTTGGAGGGAGACGCATTGACATGGTATAGGCTATGTGATGATATGAGATCATGGAACTATAAAAGATTGAAATTGGAATTTCATCAAAAGTATTACCCTATGCATCTTGTTCATCGTGATCGCAATTATATATATAATTTTTGGTCTCGCGAAGGAGAAAGCATCGCTCAAGCTTGGGGGAGGCTTAAATCAATGTTATATTCATGCCCCAATCATGAGCTCGCAAGAGAAGTGATTATGCAAAGTTTTTATGCTCGGCTTTCTGATAACAATCGCACCATGCTCGATACTTCTTGTGCTGGCTCTTTTATGATGAAGCCTATTGAATTTAGATGGAATTTATTGGATAGAATTAAACGCAACTCTGAAGATTGGGACCTCGACGAAGGTAAGGAGTCAGGTATGACACCTAAGTTTGATTGTGTTAAATCTTTTATGGATACCGATATTTTCCGTAAGTTTAGCACTAAATATGGACTTGACTCTGAGATAGTAGCTTCTTTCTGTGAATCTTTTGCTACTTATGTTGATCTCCCCAAGGAGAAGTGGTTTAAATATCATCCTCCCATAGAAGTAAAAGTAGTTGCACCTATTAAAGTTGAAGAAAAGACTGTCACTTATAATGATCCTATTGTTCCCACTTCTTATGTTGAGAAACCATCTTTCCCTGTTAGAATGAAGGATCATGCTAAAGCTTCAACTGTTGTTCGTAAAAGCAATACTAGAACTTATACACCTCCTGAGCAAGTCAAAGTAGAACCCAATATTGCTATTGTTAAAGATCTCTTGTCTGATAATATTGATGGGCATGTTATTCAATTCTCTGGTGAAACTGCTAGAATTGCTAAACCCTGTGATAGAGATAAACATAGACCTGTGGTAGGCGTGCCTGTTATTTCTGTTAAAATAGGAGATCATTGTTATCATGGCTTATGTGATATGGGTGCTAGTGCTAGTGTTATACCCATTGACTTATACAAAGAAATTATGCATGAGATTGCACCTGCTGAGTTAGAGGAAATTGATGTTACAATTAAACTTGCCAATAGAGATACTATATCTCCAATAGGAATTGTTAGAGATGTTGAAGTCTTGTGTGGGAAAACCAAATATCCCGCTGATTTTCTTGTTCTTGGTTCTCCACAAGATAGCTTTTGTCCCATTATATTTGGTAGACCCTTCTTGAGTACTGTTAATGCTTAGATAGACTGCAAAAAGAATGTTGTTACTATTGGCTTGGATAATATGGTTCATGAGTTTAATTTCTCTAAATTTAGTAAACAACATCGTGAGGAAGAATTGCCTAGTAAGGATGAAATTATTGGTCTTGCTTCTATTGCCGTACCTCCTAGTGATCCTTTAGAACACTATTTGCTAGACCATGAAAATGATATGTTCATGAATGAAAGAAGGGAAATAGATGAAGTATTCTTTAAACAGGAACCTATTCTGCAACACAATTTGCCTGTTGAAATCCTAGGGGATCCTCCTCCACCCAAGGGTGATCCCGTGTTTGAGCTTAAACCGTTGCCTGATAATCTTAAATATGCTTATCTTGATGAAAAGAAAATATATCCTGTCATTATTAGTGCTAACCTTTCAGAGCATGAAGAAGAAAGATTATTGAAAACTCTGAAGAAGCACCGTGCCGCTATTGGATATACTCTGGATGATCTTAAGGGCATCAGTCCCACTCTATGTCAACATAAAATAAATTTGGAAGCTGATGCCAAACCAGTTTGTGATCCTCAACGATGTTTGAATCCTAAAATGAAAGAAGTGGTAAGAAAGAAATACTCAAGCTTCTGGAGGCAGGTATAATTTATCCCGTTGCTGATAGTCAGTGGGTAAGTCCTGTCCATTGTGTCCCTAAGAAGGGAGGTATTACTGTTGTCCCTAATGATAAAGATGAATTGATTCCGCAAAGAATTATCACAGGTTATAGGATGGTAATTGATTTCCGCAAATTAAATAGGGCTACTAAGAAAGATCATTACCCCTTACCTTTTATTGATCAAATGCTAGAAAGATTATGCAAACATACACATTATTGCTTTCTAGATGGTTATTCTGGTTTCTCTCAAATACCTGTGTCGGCTAAAGATCAATCAAAGACTACTTTTACATGCCCTTTTGGTACTTTTGCTTATAGACGTATGCCTTTTGGTTTATGTAATGCACCTGCTACCTTTCAAAGATGCATGATGGCTATATTCTCTGACTTTTGCGAGAAAATTTGTGAGGTTTTCATGGACGACTTTTCCGTCTATGGTTCCTCTTTTGATGATTGCTTGAGCAATCTTGCTCGAGTTTTGCAGAGATGTGAAGAAACTAATCTTGTCTTGAATTGGGAAAAGTGCCACTTTATGGTTAATGAAGGTATTGTCTTGGGGCACAAAGTTTCTGAAAGAGGTATTGAAGTTGATAAAGCCAAGGTTGATGCTATTGAAAAGATGCCATGTCCCAAGGACATCAAAGGTATAAGAAGTTTCCTTGGTCACGCCGGATTTTATAGGAGGTTCATTAAGGACTTCTCAAAAATCTCTCGGCCTCTGACTAATTTATTACAAAAAGATGTACCATTTGTCTTTGATGATGATTGTGTAGAAGCATTTGAAATACTTAAGAAAGCATTAGTCTCTGCACCTGTTGTTCAGCCACCTGATTGGAATTTACCCTTTGAAATTATGTGTGATGCTAGTGATTATGCTGTAGGTGCTGTTCTAGGGCAAAGAGTTGATAAGAAATTAAATGTTATCCATTATGCTAGTAAGACTCTAGACAATGCTCAAAGAAATTATGCTACTACCGAAAAGGAACTTTTAGCAGTTGTATTTGCTTGTGATAAATTCAGACCCTATATTGTTGATTCTAAAGTAACTATTCACACAGATCATGCTCCTATTAAATATCTTATGGAAAAGAAAGATGCAAAACCTAGACTTATTAGATGGGTTCTCTTGCTGCAAGAATTTGATTTACATATTGTTGATAGAAAAGGAGCTGAGAACCCCGTTGCAGACAACTTATCTAGGTTAGAAAATGCTCTTGATGACCCACTACCTATTGATGATAGCTTTCCTGATGAACAATTAAATGTCATAAGCACTTCTCGTAGCACTCCATGGTATGCTGATTATGCTAATTATATTGTTGCTAAATTTATACCACCTAGCTTCACATACCAACAAAAGAAAAAGTTTTTCTATGACTTGCGACATTACTTTTGGGATGACCCACATCTTTATAAAGAAGGAGTAGATGGTGTTATTAGACGTTGTGTACCTGAGCATGAACAGGAACAGATCCTACGCAAGTGTCACTCCGAAGCTTATGGAGGACACCACGCTGGAGATAGAACTGCACATAAGGTATTGCAATCCGGTTTTTATTGGCCTACTCTCTTCAAGGATGCCCGTAAGTTTGTTTTGTCTTGCGATGAATGTCAAAGAATTGGTAATATTAGTAGACGTCAAGAAATGCCTATGAATTATTCACTTGTTATTGAACCATTTGATGTTTGGGGCTTTGATTATATGGGACCTTTTCCTGCCTCTAATGGATATACACATATTTTAGTTGCTGTTGATTACGTTACTAAGTGGGTAGAAGCTATTCCAACTAGTAGTGCTGATCATAACACTTCTATTAAAATGCTTAAGGAAGTTATTTTTCCGAGGTTTGGAGTCCCTAGATATTTTATGACTGATGGTGGTTCACATTTTATTCATGGTGCTTTCCGTAAGATGCTTGCTAAATACGACGTTAATCATAGAATTGCATCTCCATATCACCCGCAGTCTAGTGGTCAAGTAGAATTGAGCAATAGAGAGCTCAAATTAATTTTGCAAAAGACTGTCAATAGGTCTAGAAAGAATTGGTCCAAGAAACTTGATGATGCATTATGGGCCTATAGAACTGCATACAAAAATCCTATGGGTATGTCTCCGTATAAAATGGTTTATGGAAAAGCATGTCACTTACCTCTCGAACTAGAACATAAGGCATATTGGGCTATTAAAGAGCTCAACTATGATTTCAAACTTGCTAGAGAGAAGAGGTTATTTGATATTAGCTCACTTGATGAATGGAGAACCCGAGCTTATGAAAATGCCAAGTTGTTTAAAGGAAAGGTTAAAAGATGGCATGACAAAAGGATACAAAAGCGTGAGTTTAATGTAGGTGATTATGTATTGCTATACAACTCTCGTTTAAGATTTTTTGCAGGAAAACTTCTCTCCAAATGGGAAGGTCCTACGTTATCGAGGAGGTCTATCGTTCCGGTGCCATAAAAATCAACAACTTCGCAGGCACAAATGCGATGGTGGTAAACGGTCAAAGGATCAAACACTATATCTCAGGTAATCCTATAAATGTTGAAACTAATATTATTGAAACCGTAACCCTGGAGGAGTACATAAGGGACACTTTCCAGAACGTTCCAGACTCCGAAAAGGAATAGGTATGTGGTACGGTAAGTAAACCGACTCCAAAATAATTTTTAAGGCAATATTTCTCCATTTTGGAATATTTAGAAAAATAGAAAAATAAGGAGCAGTCCGGGGAGGACACGAGGCCTCCACGAGGGTGGAGGGCGCGCCCTACCCCCCTGGGCGCGCCCCCCTACCTCGTGAGCACCTCGTGTGCCCTCCGGACTCCGTTTCCTTGCACGATACATATTTTGGTCGGTAAAAATTCATTATATATACTCCCGAAGGTTTTGAATCCCATATCACGCAAATATCCTCTGTTTTGTTTCGAGTTGTTGCTGCTGTAGATAAGAGCAAGATGTCTTCTCAAGAGTTAGTCGGGGAGAGCCGGGTACCTAACCCGGCACCAGAACCAAGGGCAAACAGCGACGCTGACCACTTTGGGCCGGCAACGGAGGAAGAGATGGAGGCTGACCTGATGAGAGTAGATGCCATGGAAGATCAAGAAGTCACCTCTCGCCTCCGAGCTGGGTTTACGATGGGGGAACTACAGAGCTCAGCTATTCCAAACTCGGTTATCCCTTCCAATGTTAAATTTCTTTCCTATGAAAATATGAGGAGGAGTGTCTCTGTTCTCCCGCAGCTATGCAACACCCTTGGGTGCAAGGAGCTTTAGCCGTTACAGGAAAGCTTCGCAAGGAAATAATGGACCTCAAGCAGCAAGTCAATAAGCTCGAGGAGGAGAACCGTATTCTGAGGGGAATCATCGCCAAGAATATTACACCAACAACAAAGAAGGAGAAATAATCACATGGGTATGGGCACTCCCCTTGGCAACTGCCAAGCTTGGGGGAGGTGCCCTGGTATCGTATCACCATCACAACTCCTATCTTTACCGTTTTTCTTAGTTCGATCCTATTAGTAGTATCTTGATTTAGTAGAATAAAGTCATGGCATGATCTAGTTTTGAGTTTTGCTTTATGATCCTTCTTTGTAATCGAGTCCGTGAGCTATATAATAAAGATTAGTGTTGAGTCAAGGGCTTGAGTATTTTGCCATGATCTTGGGTGATTAGTAGAAAAAGAATAAAAAGAATCAAAGAGTTCATATTGATCTTATTGAAAGTAATGACTTCACATAGAAAGAGTATGATGATTAAAGTTGTTGGGAGTTGGCAAATATAGCTTTGGTCATCGTTGCAATTAATAGGAAGTAATAAGGAAAGAGAGGTTTCACATATAGATATATTATCATTGACATCTTTTATGATTGGGAGCACTCATTAAAATATGACATGCTAAAGAGTTGATGTTGGACAAGGAAGACAACATAATGAGTTATGTTTTCTTACATCTGAGATAAAGTATGTTGTCATGGATCCTCTACCGTGTTGAGCTTGCCTTTCCCCCTCATGCTAGCCAAATTCTCAGCACCAAGTAGAAATACTACTTGTGCTTCCAAATACCCTTAAACCAGTTTTGCCATGAGAGTCCACCATATCTACCTATGGATTGAGTAAGATCCTTCAAGTAAGTTGTCATCGGTGCAAGCAATAAAAATTGCTCTCTAAATATGCATGACTTATTAGTGCGGAGAAAATAAACTTTGTACGAACTTGTTGTGGACGCAATAAAAGCGACGGACTGCATAATAAAGGTTCACATACAAGGGGCAATATAAAGTGACGTTCTTTTGCATTAAGATTTTGTGCATCAACCCTAAACGCGCATGACAACCTCTGCTTCCCTCTGCGAAGGGCCTATCTTTTATTATTATCCTCTACCTTATGCAAGAGTCACGGTGATCTTCACCTTTCCTTTTTATTTTATCCTTTGGCAAGCTCAGCATGTTGGAAAGAACATGATATATATATATATAATTGGATGTGGGGGAGCATGAATGATTATTGTTGACATTACCCTTGAGGTAAAAGGTTGTGGGGCAAAACTATAAGCCCCTATCTTTCTCTGTGTCCGATTAAAACTCCGTAACCACAAGTATCGCGTGAGTGTTAGCAATTATGAAGGACTAAGTGATAGTTGAGTATGTGGACTTGCTTTTAAGCTCTGACATAGACTCTTTCCGATGTTATGATAAATTGCAATTGCTTCAATGACTGAGGGTATAATTTGTTGGTGCCCAATAAGGTTTCTGATTCATACTTTGGCTTTGTGAAAAGATCATCACTTGAACATGAGTAATCATATGACAAAATCTATATATGTTGCTGTTATGAAATAATCATGATGCCTTCATGTCCGTATTTTATTTTTATCGACGCCTCTACCTCTAAACATGAGGACATATTTATTGTTATCGGCTTTTTGCTTGAGGACAAGCGAGGTCTAAGCTTGGGGGAGTTGATACGTCCATTTTGCATCATGCTTTTATATCAATATTTATTGCATTATGGGCTGTTATTTCACGTTATGTCACAATACTTATGGCTATTCTCTCTTATTTTACAAGGTTTACATGAAGAGGGAGAATGCCGGCAGCTGGAATTCTGGGCTGGAAAAGGAGCAAATATTGAAGGACTATTCTGCGCAACTCCAAAAGTCCTGAAACTCCACGGAATACCTTAAAATAAATAAAGAAAAATCGTCGCCAAAGATGAAGGCCAGGGGGCCCACACCCTGCTCACGAGGGTGGGGGCGCCCCCCTGGGCGCGCCCCCTACCTCGTGGGCCCCCTGGTGGCTCTCCGACGCCCATCTTCTCCTATATGAAGTCTTTCGATGAGAAAAAAATAGAAGAGAACCTTTCGGGACGAGACTCCGCCGCCACGAGGCGGAACCTTGGCGGAACCAATCTAGGGCTCCGGCAGAGCTGTTCTGCCGGGGACACTTCCCTCCGGGAGGGGGAAATCATCACCATCGTCATCACCAACGCTCCTCTCATCGGGAGAGGGCAATCTCCATCAACATCTTCACCAGCACCATCTCATCTCCAAACCCTAGTTCATCTCTTGTATCCAATTCTTGTCTCCAAGTCCGGGATTGGTGCTAGTAGGTTGCTAGTAGTGTTGATTACTCCTTGTAGTTGATGCTAGTTGGTTTATTTGGTGGAAGATCATATGTTCAGATCCTTTATGCACATTATTACCCCTCTGATTATGAACATGAATATGCTTTGTGAGTAGTTACGTTTGTTCCTGAGGACAAGGGAGAAGTCTTGCTATTAGTAGTCATGTGAATTTGGTATTCGTTCGATATTTTGATAAGATGTATGTTGTCTAACCTCTAGTGGTGTTATGTGAACGTCGACTACATAACACTTCACCATTATTTGGGACTAGAGGAAGGCATTGGGAAGTAATAAGTAGATGATGGGTTGCTAGAGTGACAGAAGCTTAAACCCTAGTTTATGCGTTGCTTCGTAAGGGGCTGATTTGGATCCATATGTTTCATGCTATGGTTAGGTTTACCTTAATACTTTTGTTGTAGTTGTGGATGCTTGCAATAGAGGTTAATCATAAGTGGGATGCTTGTTCAAGTAAGAACAACACCCAAGCACCGGTCCACCCACATATCAAATTATCAAAGTACCGAACGCGAATCATATGAGCGTGATGAAAACTAGCTTGACGATATTCCCATGTATCCTCGGGAGCGCTTTTCCTATTATAAGAGTTTGTCCAGGCTTGTCCTTTGCTACAAAAAGGATTGGGCCACCTTGCTGCACTTTATCTACTTTTGTTACTTGTTGCTCGTTACCGTTTATCTTATCACAAAACTATCTATTACCACTTATCTCAGTACTTGCAGAGAATACCTTGCTAAAAACCGCTTATCATTTCCTTCGGCTCCTCGTTGGGTTCGACACTCTTACTTATCGAAAGGACTACGATAGATCCCCTATACTTGTGGGTCATTGGTGCCACGGACGAGGCCGGAGACAGCGGACGACGCTGCATATGAGGCAGAGATGGCGGATGGCACCGGACACAACGACGGGTCGCTTCATCGTCTGGGAGCCGAGCCACCGATCGAAACTGCATTTGAGTCTCGTGAGCTAGTGGGCTCCCTGGTCTTTTAGTATGAGTATTTTGCCTTCTCTTAGTCAATGTGATTGGCTGGAAACTCTAATAGTCAAACATTTGGTGATGATTGTATGATCTTTGGGAGATCATCCCAAAAGAGCTTGGGTTGAAGATTGAAGAAAAAACCATTTGCATCATGGCCCGATAGACGTCGTGCCTCACGGTGGGCGCCAACTGTCATGGGAACGATTCCAACAATAATAAGGTATAGCATGATCTATCGAGATGCATATGGGTGATACGGTGGTTTTAGCGAGTTCGGGCCTCTCACGATGGAGATAACAGTCCTACGTCTCGTGCTCCAGAGAGGCTTTGTTTTATCTGAGTATGTATCCGGAGATTACAATGAGAGAGAGAGAGAGAGAGGAACAGATCCCCATGCCAAAGCTAAGTCCTGAGACTAATGGCGAGAGAGTAGAGGGAGAAGAATGAGAACCTGCCCTAGTCTAGTGGTGGGGGGTGGCTTATATAGAGTGCGCCACCCCCACACCTCCTATGTTATAAAGCGGGCATGAATGCCATAATGCCAGCTCACTACCAAGCCTTCACTATGAGAATGATGCTTTGACTGCTTTGCTGCCAGCTGGTCTTCGTATGCCCGAGTGAGTCGTACGGTCGGTGAACTGTTATCCGAGTGGATAGTATGCTGCTCCGAGTGATAGTATGTTTGTATGAAATTTATCTAGACCCACATGTTGTGTGGACCCCATGCTTTATGATATGTCGACCCTTCGTGGGCCTACCTGTTATGTTTATCCCCAACATTAGCCCCCGAATTGATTGCGATTTTGCAGAACGAGTTTGTGAAAGACACAACTTGCCCCGAGTGATTACGGAAATACTCGGTACCTCTCATCATGCTTTTAGACAACGAAGGTTTGAACAAAATCTCAATGGATTCCGGCACTGCGCTTCCCGACTGATCTGGGGTAAGTTCCCACGAGGAGAAACTTGGTGACATTCGATCATCTCTCGGAAGAGGTTAACTCGTGATCAGAGTATGGATGTGTCATTAAATCCAGGCAACAAGATCGACGCATGGACTGCTCTCTCGGTGAGATGCCATTCTTATCCCGGAGGAACATGAATACGAGTCGGCTCTAGATCCAAACTTATGAGTTTCACACTTTGAGTCCTAGAGGAAGGTTCAAAACAGGTCCACGGAGGAGCGTTAAACTCACCTTATAGCATTTTTTTGGTAGCCGATGGGAGCCTTAGAACTTGTTTGTTTGTTGTTCTCTACTCGGACCGGCCAGGCCGTACCAAGTGGAGATTACTCCAGTGGGGGCACGCTGAGTGCACCCACTGGGTGTAGTCCCCGAGACCCCCATGGACTGCGGGCATTCGACGGGGGTTAGAGAGAAAATATCTTCTTAGCTGGTACAGATAGAACTTGTTCCTCTCTGACTCGGAGGTCGAGTAGCACTTGAGTGATCTGGAGATGGTCTTGCGTCAAGCAAAATGTTTCTTTCTGAGTTCTCTTCCAGTGGGTGCACACTGAGTGCACCCACTAGGTGTAGTCCCGATCCTCTATCGGACAAGATGAGTCGGGCAGAGGGTTTAAGTCTCCTGGTAAACCTCCACGCAGTCGACATGGTAAATATCTTTTAATCTGAAATTGAGTCAATCAGATGCATCTTCAGACGCTTGACAAGGTAAATAAACTCAGCCTGGAGCTGAGTCATTCGGAGTGATCTTCATGCACTCGGCACAGAATAAATTCAGCCCGGAACTCAGTCAAGCAGGTGAATCTTCGTGCTCTCGGCACGGTGAATGCATTCGGCTTTGAAACTGCCAACTGTAGACAAAAAGCTAGACACTCCAGGGAGTAATCGTTCCAGCAGTAATTCTTATATTGACCGTTAGATTTTGCGTGAAAGGAGTATTTGTCCGAGTGGACGTGCTTCCCAACTGATCGGGGTATGTTGACTGCAAGGAAAAACTTGGTGGCACTTGTATATCTCCCAGAGGAGAGAGACTAGTGGTCTGACATGGACGTGCCATGAAACCTGAGTGATGAGGCTAGTGTGTGGGCTGATTTTGCGGAGAGAGGCCACTCATTATCCCGGGGGAACACCAGCACATGCCATCTATGAGTCCAAGTTTGTGAAACTGACGCCTTGGAGCCTTGTATAGGGCCAACTGTATCCGTAGCGGAGCGCTGTTTTCACCCTTTTGCAGTCCTGAAGATGACTTTAGATAATGATTTGGGCAATCGTCCAAGTGGACAGTATTACCCTTATAGATTTTCGGCAAACCGAGCATGTATGGACAGAAAGATATTCCTGATGTGATCAATGGTTTGATTGAATGGGCGTAACCCCTGAGGGTGGCATGGACAACAGCTGTGTGTAGCCCCCGAGTGATGCTCGAAAGAGGTAAGCTTGCTACAGAGTGTGATATGAGGTTTGATCATATGAGTAACTTAGTCGTTCTCGTGTTGGGGGTGTAGAGGTAAAGACATGTCCGACTGATGGTGACGCACGAGGCGGCCGAGGGGTGATGATGTGTACAACCGATTGACGATGCGCAGGGCGGCCGAGTGGTGAAGACGTGCACAACCGAGTGCGACACACGGAGCGGCCGAGTGGTAAAGACGTGCCCAACTGGGTGGCGATGCGCGGCGCGACCGAGTCATGATGTGTGAGGTGGCCGAATGATGAAGACGTGCACAACTGAGTGGCAATGTGCGGGGCGGCCGAGTGGTGAAGACATGCCCAACTGAGTGGCGACGCGCGGGGCGACCGAGTCATGATGTGTGAGGTGGCCGAATGATGAAGATGTGGACAATTGAGTGGCAATGCGCGGCGCAACCAAGTGGTGAAGACGTGCACAACCGAGAGGCGACGCACGAAGCAGCCGAGTGGTGAAGACGTGCACAACCGAGTGGCGCGGTTCGGGATGGCCAAGTGAGGATGCGCGAGGTGGCCAAATGATGAAGACGTGCACAACTGAGTGGCAATGCACGGAGCGGCTGAGTGGTGAAGATGTGCACAACCGAGAGGCAACGCACGGAACGGCCGAGTGGTGAAGACATGCACAACCGAGTGGCGCGGTGCGGGACGGCCGAGTGAGGATGCGCGAGGTGGCCGAGTGAAGGACTACATGTCGAGCCAAGTGGTGATGCGCGGGGTGGTCGAGTGACAGATTGCGTGTCCAGACAAGTGGCTGAAATGGTCTTCGAAGGAGTTAGCCAGATGCTTTCGAAGCTAATGTAGTGACAAGGTCGGTGTAGTGTGGTTGAAACACAACAAGACCGGTGTGACAACTAAGTCTGAGTAGGAATGAAGATGGCGTGCATAGCATCTGGGTGATTATAAAACTTTTCAAAGTGGTGGATCGAATGCACTTGTTAAAGTGAAAGATCTGACTGGTGATGAAGTACTCGACCACTCAGGAGAGTGTAATTCCAAATGAGATGCAGCCCCCAAGTGCGGCGTAGCCCCCGAGCATACTATAGGCTTCGACAACGGACATGTTGGAATACGAGAAATATAGTTTTGAATGGATGATTTGCAGTTCATCGAGTCGGACTCGGGTAAAGATGAGGAGAAGCTTCCGAGTGATGCTCGAAAGAGGCAAACTCGCAAAAGAGTGAAGTGTGAAGTTTAATTATAAAAGAGACTTATCTGTCTCATGCCTGATGAGGTCTATATCATTGAAACGATGAAAAGGATTCCATAGAGGGGTTGGCCGGATGTGTTTGAAGTCAACAGAGCGACAAGGACTGGTATGGTAACCGAGTCTGAGCAGCGATGAAGTTGGCACATAGGGCCGTCGAGTGATCGCGTAACTTGTGTAAAAAATGGCACAAGCCAACGAAATAATTTCTCGAGGAAATTTGATGTGTGCTGAAATGGTTTGTGTGAATAACACCCATAGACACCCGTTGGGAGTGCAAGGGGCTTGCTGGTTAACCAGCAAGAGTCTGAAAGAGCGAAGGATCCGTTCGAACTTGTCGAAGCGACGGATCCGACTGAACTCATTGGAATACTGGCTCAAATAAAATGGAAGTGTAGTGTTTCGACTGAGTTGCAGCCCCGGAGGACCGATGCAAACTCGAAATGAAGAACGACACATGGTGTTCGTGAATGATGTATGCGAAAAAACTGGAAGTTGGACTCGGGAGTCACATAACCAGTACTAAGCAAGTATGTGAAAATAAGCAGCCGAGTGTAGAGGTACACTCGGTGGTGTGGCTTCTGAGTGAATGTGATGTGTGAATTACGGGATACTCGGGAAGACGGAAATAACAGAATGTAAAATGACTTAGCCTTCTGAAGCCACACGAGTGGCCGAGTGGTGATGAGGCGACCAACCGAGTGGCGACGAGCGGGGTGGCTGAGTGGTGATGAGGTGACCAACCGGTGGCGACGCGCGGGGCGGTCGACTGGTGATGAGATGACCAACCGAGTGGCGACGCGCGAGGTGGCCGAGTGGTGATGAGGTGACCAACCGATGGCGACATGTGGGGCGACCGAGTGGTGATGAGGCGACCAACCGATGGCGACGCTTCGGGTGGCCGAGTGGTGGTGAGGTGACCAACCGATGGTGATGCGCCAGGCGGCCGAGTGGTGATGAGGTGACCAACCGATGGTGACGCGTGGGGTGGCGGAGTGGTGATGAGGTGACCAACCGACGGCGATGCACGGGGCGGCCGAGTGGTGATGAGGTGACCAACCGATGGCGACGCACGTGGCGGCCGAGTGATGATTAGGTGACCAACCGAGTGGCGACGCGCGGGGCGGCCGAGTGGTCATGAGGTGACCAACCGATGGCGACACGCGGGGCGGCCGAGTGGTCATGAGGTGACCAACCGATGGCGACGCGCAGGGCGGCTGAGTGGTGATGAGGTGACCAACCGATGGCGATGCGTGCGGCGGCCGAGTGGTGATGAGGTGACCAACCGAGTGGCGACGCGTGGGGCGACCGAGTGGTGATGATGTGACCAGCCGATGGCGACGCGCGGGGCGGCCGAGTGGTGATGAGGTGACCAACCGAGGGGCGACGCGCGGGGCGGCCTAGTGGTGTAGACGCATCCCGTGGAGTGTGATGTAGATGTGTCCCGCGGAGCAGCGACGCGCGGGGCGTCCGGGTGATGTAGACGCGTGCCCGGAGCGGCGATGCGCGGGGCGTCCAAGTGATGTAGACGCGTCCCATGAAGTGGCGTCCGAGTGATATAGACGCGTCCCGTGGAGTAACGATGCATGGGACGTCCGAGTGATGTAGACGCGTCCCATGGAGTGACGGTGCGCCTGGCGTCCGAGTGATGTAGACGGGTCTCGCGGAGGGGCGATGAGCGTCCAGGTGACGAAGACGTGTTCAACTGATGATGAACCATGTGGCGGTCGAGTGAACCTCCACAGAAAGGTTGAGCCAGAGGAAGCAGTTGTCGCAGTCGAGGGTCGCCCTGACCTGTCGCCGCGTTCACTAAAAGGAGATGAATTTACCAGTGTGTTCGCCTGCATGTAGTCGTACCGTAGACGAGTTGAATTCAGTGGCCATGCTCACTGCTGTGGAGGACCGGCCGAGTTAACCCAGCAACCTCACGGCCGAGTGAACCCTGTCGGAGCGGACACCCGATCTGAGTGCTCCCGCCCGTCCGAGTGAACCGCATCTGGGCTGAGATCCGGTCGTTGCGGAGCTGGCTAGACTCGCCCACCTCCAGCTAAGCACTACAAAAAAAAATACACTTCCATGATGATACATGTTTGTCATAGTAGGTCGTGTTTTTTGTCATGCATGTACATCCATGACGATTTTATGACAGAATCAAGATAGCCATACCTGTGCTGTCATAGAAGTGTTCCATGATATTACCAAAATTATCATCACGAAAGTGTCCACTTCCATGATGATAAATCGCGCGTCACAAAAGTGCTTTCGTCAAGGATGACCGACACATGGCATCCACCGTAACGGAAGGCCGTTAAGCTATCGGGTCCGGTTTTGGATCCGATAACCCGTTAACAGCCCCGACCAATGGGAATTTTCCACGTGTAAAATCATCATTGGCTTGAGGAAACATGTGTCGGCTCATCGTTGGGACATATGTCATCCACTCATTGGACAGAAGGCGCCTATGATACGTCGACACGTGGCACGGCCCAACAGAGGCCCATTCCTATGAAAAGGCTGGCCTGTTTGACTTGGCCAAAAGGTGGCGGGCCGGTCAATTGAAAGCCTGTTAACGGCCTGTTTGCATATAGCCCATTTACAGCCCGCTAACCCAGGGCCCGTTACGACCTATCCGAATTAGGCCCGGTAGCGTCATATGGGCCGTCCAATATGATTCCTGCCCGTTTTAACTTCCGGCCCATGTATGGCCCATGACATCTTTCGGCCCATATGAGGCCCTTTGTAACTCTTGGCCCATTAACGGCCCGTGGTGAAACTGGCCCGTAATAAACAGTGTATCACTTTATACCCGTTAAGGGCCCATTATTCCATTGGGCCATTTCTAGCCCATGTTATCTTCTGGCCTTCTCAGGGCCCATTTATTTTTGGGCTCATTTCCAGCATTCGGTTACATACGGCCCGTTACTGCCATTTTCTGCTTGTGGGCCAAATTCAGTCCGTTTTTACACCGTTTGTGGCCCGTTAATACGTTGGGCCGTTTTCATAGCGTCATCAAATACGGCCTATTAACGACGACCCATTATGGTCGGCCCATGAACGGAAGATTCCAACTCTAGCCCGTTTACGACCATAATGCGGTCTGTTATTGGCCCATGTTTGGCCAATCGATCATACGACCCATATAAGGCCCATTGATGATACGACCCATAGAAGGCCCATTGTTTCTACGGCCCGTAGAAGGCCCATTGTTTCTACGGCCCATAGAAGGCCCATTGTTTCTAGGGCCCGTAGAAGGCCAATTGTTACTACGGCTGGTAGGAGGCCCAGTGTCACTACAGTAAATATGTAGCCCATGGTTATTGTGGCCTAGTTTAAAAAAATAGGTTATTGCGGCCACTAGCAAACCGCGGAAAAAGAACTGCACTGACTACAAGCAAACAAATAAACAAGACAACAAGGAAATAAATAAGCAAGCAACTAACGCTAGGCTATCACGGCTATTACACATATTACATCCACTGGGCATCAAAGTTCGCCACCAGTGCAAATATAGGGAACAAAGCAGCATATCATATACACTGGTTGTCAAAGTTGGCGACCAGCGCAAATAAACGCCGCAGCAAAACAAATCCAGAACTAAAACCACTTTAGAAGATCTCAAGAAACAATATCCTGGGTACCCATAATGCTGGCAAGATGCTTAGCAAGCTTATTAAATTTCTCTTATTTGGCGCTTAAATCCTCCAGCGCTTGCTATTGCACCAGGAAGTATGCATCTGAATTATGCAGGGACTTCCTTAGTCCTTCAGCTTCCTGTCGCATCACTTCTAATCGATGTCTTTCAACTTGAAGTTGAGACTCAAGAAGATGAACTGATTCAGGCAGCGAGTTCGAAGAGCTTGTGCCAGTAGTAGTGCCCAGTAACTCGAACACTACATCAAGACAGGACTTTTGGGTTCTCTCACTGTCGTCAAGATACTTTTTATCAGCTTTCTTGGAGACCAACAGGGATGTTTCACTATCTTGAACCTTATCTGCATTACTTCCTTTACCATTGCATAACGTGATACTGTTCTCCAATATTTTGTCCGCATTCTAAAAGAGAAACAAGCAGAAACATCATAGGTTTACCATGCTGTATATGAAACTCATTTTGGTAAATGAGTTCAGTAGTAAAGTGGACAGGATAACAGCATGAAACAAACATATATCTATGTACCATGGTCACTTTATGGTCTATATCATTCTAGTTTTTGTTGCCAAATCAAGATAGAGACACACTTCAAATAGTATTTGTTCAAGACAAAGCAGAATAGACAGAATATAAGTGTGGGAAACTACAGAGCAATAACAACACTTGTAATGTTCATGACATGAGAACATAACTGTTTATTCAATTGAAACTGAAATCAACATAGAGCAGGTTACAACAGCAAACCAGTTAAAGAAACAGGTTTAAAACATACCTGTTACGCCATTGGAGTTTCAATTCCATCCTTCAAATTTGAAAATAGTTGGTATGAGTAAATATAGTAATGCAAGAGCAAAGGAGTATGAACCATAGCTACAGAACCTGACCTGAGAACACATCTTCTTCTCCTTTAAGCGTTGAGTTGGGATTCAGAGTGGTGGTCCTCGTGCTTTGGGCACTGCAGTTCCCTTACTAACTACTCGTGTTTGGGTGCTCTGTGGTGGAGACGGTGTTGTGTCAACTCTAACTGGGTTACTATCTGCCAGGGTTGGGGTTAGAAGGGGTGTAGCTAGTTCTCTGTCCAACAGGATAGGGGTACAATCTGCGAGAGTCTGGGTTATGTGTGGTGGATCTGGTCCTTGGGAAAGTACAACCGTGGTTCTATCTGCATCAGCTGGTAGCACTATCTTTTTTGAAGACCGTGTTGTTACTCCCTTAGATACTGCCATCACCCTCTCCAATTCAAATGGCTAATAAACAAGAAAATTAATTGAAAGTATAGACGTTGTATAATAGACAGGTGCAATGGATAGTGGGGAATAAAAGAGGGCATGAAATAATTCACATTTATGTTGTCTAACCAAACAGGATAGCATGACACAATTTCATATATATGATGGCTAACTAAACATGATAGCATGACACAATTTCACATTATGATGGCTAACTAAAAAAGATGGAAAGACATAGTTCAAAATATGATGACTATGTAAACAGGATGACATGATATAACTATATAATGTGTTTATTAAATAGGTTGGCATACCATAATTCACACACATTCACGGATAGAATGCCATAATTCAAAATATGATGACTGTAAACACTAAACAGGATGAGATGATATAACTATATGATGTCTTTATTAAATGGGTTGCCATGCCATAATTCAGATAGATGATGTGTATGTACTATGTAAACATGATGGCATGATATAATTCAAATATATGATTTATATAGTAAGCAAGTAAGCAGATGGCAATCCATATATGATGTAAAAACTAAGCAATGCAAGACAATATGCATGACATGGGTAATATAACCCTGCCAAGTTTGAGCATCAACCTCAGGGGGGAAATAGGACTGGTCATCAGTCTCTGAATCCTCCTTTGAGGAGCTCTCTGTAACCAACAAGATGTCTGCTTCAGCAGGTAGCATTGTCTGCTCTGAATACCTTGTTTTCACTCCAGATACTTCCATCAGCGCTTCAAATGGCTGATTCACAGGAAGAGTAGTTGAATATACAAATGTTGTCGACAAATGGAACACGTAATACAAAAAAATGATAGCATGATATAATTCACATACATGATGATTGGCTAAACAACATGGCATTGCATAATTCACATATATAATGCCTTTGCAACAAGATAGCATTGCATAATTCACATATATAATGTCTTGCAATAAGATGGCAATGCATAATTCACATATATGGTAATTACACATTGAACAGGTGGCATTCACACAAAGCATGTCTAAACTATCAAATGACATAGCAATGCGAGACACCATATGCACAATATAAGCAACATAACCCTGCCAAGTTAGAGCATACACCTCGGGGGAGGGGAGGATAGGACTGGTCCTCTATCTCTGAATCCTCCTCTGAGGAGCTATCCGTAACCAGCGAGATATGCGCTTCGTCTTATAGCATAGTCTGCTCTGAAGACCTTGTTTTCACTCCAAAATGTGCCATCACCGTGTCAAATGGCTGATGCACACGAAGAGCAGTTGAATGTACAAACATTGTTGACAAATGTAATATGTAACAAAAAAAGGATGGCCTGATATAATTTACATATAAGATGACTGGCTAAGCAGGATGGCATTGCAAAATTCACATATATGATGCCTGGCTAAACAAGATGGTGTTGCATAATTCACATAAACGATGAATAAACTAAACAGATGGCATTCACACAAAGGATGTCTAAACTAAGCAGATGACATATTTGATGTATAAAGTAAGCAATGCAAGGCACCATATGCATGATATAACCAACATCAGCATGCCAAGTTAGAGCGAAAACCTCAGGGGGTAAATCGGAGTTGTCTTCTTCTTCTGAATCCCCCTCAGAACAGATATCTTCCTCTCGATTACAATCCGAAATGCGTGGAGGGGGGCTGCCTTTGCGCCTACCATGGAGCGACATCTGCATGAAATTTTATTTCCATGCAAGGCTCGTCTCTTTTGCTCTACATGTTTAGTTCCATTGTTTACAATAACTGTCATGCATAGGAATAAAACATAGTGAGATCATGTAAGGAGTGCATGCAGAAATCCAGAGTGATGGTAGCAACCTGTGGATAGACCCAAAACCAATAATAGCAGGTAGATAATGGCTTCAGTTAAAAAATACAGATAATGGCTTGTTTACTGTTTGTTTGCCACCCAACATGAAACTCATAGTAGACACCAGAGATTAACCAGATAGTAGATAGATACTACTGATTGCGGCCCTGATATGTACCTCACAACCATTTAAAAACTCAAGTTTGACCATTAGTTTGGAGCTGACTCAGAGTCTAATCGGTGAACAGGACGATAAGGTAGCATGTAATATTAAGCGATGCATAACGTAAGCAAACACGAAAGAGTGCGACCTCTCTTGCGGACCCGTGTAGTCCTCGAGGTCATCTGCTCGGTTGATGATGGTAATGCAATTTTCATGGCTGCCGATGGCGGGGAAGAAGATCTGAGGCGGCGAAAGACAGTCTGGAGGCCGGATCCCTGCTGTGCTGGACCCTTTTGTCGTTGGAGCAGCTGAGCTGGGGTGGACGACGGCGCAATAGGAGCGTGACAAACCACGCAAGGTTTTCTTTGACAATTATCTGTAAGAGAAGTAATTCTGTAAGGGCTCGTTTGAATTGGAGGATTCCAACAATGCAGGGATAGGAAATAGACAGGAATAGGATAGGAATGCATGTGCAAAACAGAGAATTTAAAAACACAGGATTTCTGCCAATCTGGGTGTTTGATTCACAACAATTGGAAGATCTCATGATGCAAAGAAGCATGGTGAGATTAAGTCAAACCACAAGAAAATGTACAGTTATAATGCTATTATGCTACTATCTCTTAGTCTCATGCTTCATGAATAGGAATTTGAAAAGGAGGACAAGTGAAAATTAAAATTCCTACGTTTTTTCTTTCAAGGAGACAGTAAAGGAACGAATCCTACAGTTTTCCTTTGCTCCATTCCTTTGAACCAAATTCATAAATAGTAGTACCATAGGAAACTTTCCAATTCCTATGTTTTCCATTCACTTATCCTTTCAAGCACTAGCGATTCTAGTAGGCAGGCTTGAGCAAGGAAAAGCCTACACTAAAAAAATGTTTCTGTGCTACTTCTATTACTTTGGGCCCAGGCCACTGCCCTACTAGCTCAACTCCCAGGGCCATCGACAAATGCACAACTCAAACGCACAGAGATAAATAATGTTGGCGTTCGAGAGAGTCCATCACGGATAGCTAAGTTGCCTGATACCTCACTGCTTGTCATATAGTAGAATAAAATAATCGTATTTCCCGTTACTACGTGTGCTCAGTGGACAATAAATATAACATGTAGAGTAAAAAAGAGATGCAACAAGTGTACAACCTCTTTGGCGAAGCCATGTCGATCTCGACGTGATTGGGTTGGCCGGTGAGGATGCTCCGGCTGACTTGGCTGTCGGAGGAGGGGAAGAAGATCTTAGGCGTCTGGAGATGGAGCCCGAGGTACTGCTCCGCTGTGATGGAGGGTTTCATCGTTGGAGCAGCTCCGGTGAGTTGTACGACGCCGAGGCTGAAGCAGGACAAGAGAGACAACGTTAACCTGAGTGGAATTCCAATAGCATCTCCAATACATGACGTAAAATAAATAACCACAAAGTGGTAGATGTAAAATACATCAACCGCTCATCTCTGAATTTAACTGTGGAAATTGAATTTAACCGTCGAAACTGAACTTAACTGTCGAAACTGTATTTTGCTGTCGAAACTGAATTTTACTGTCGAAACTGAATGCACTAGCAAGGTGAGGCTACATGTCAGTCGACTGACTTTTTCATCTCTGGTCAGTCGATTTTGCAGCCGTTGGATACAAAATCAAGGGCTTGCACTTCATCTTCAACCTCCACCCCCCTGAGCCGCCAGCCACTACCCACCATCGGCCAAACAGCAGCCCCCCGCCACCCGCCGCCGGCGGTGCGCCACCCCGCCCGCCCCGAAAATACTCCCCACCGCTGGTCCGCCGCCGCCCCGGCCATGCCTCTAGGCCCCCCCGTGCCGAGCTTTTTCTCCGGCGATCCCGACGCCACCGCTCCACCACCGCCGGCGACCACCGCCCCCACCCTGAACCCTAAGATAGATAGTAGGGTACCTCTCCTTCAAGCCCCCCTCCCCGCTGCGGCTGGTTATTCCTTCACCCCGGCGAGCCCCCCACCCCCTGAAAATTGACTGACCCAAAAGTCGATTCAGTCGACTGAAGTGTAGCTAAATTGGAGCAGCATCGCAAGCAAGAGCAAGAGCGAGAGCAACGGCGCGAGCAAGAGCAATAGCAAGAGTAGACCAGGCAGGGGACCGAGAGCAAGAGCAGACTAGCAGCGTGAGCGAGAGCTAAAGCAGCAGCAGCTCCTACTGATGTGGACATCGCCGTCGAGGAAGCGACGCCATGGAGGAAGTGGCCGGCGATGCCGCCGTAGATGGAGCCGCGTCGTGTCGGCTTGGGACCGAGCGCCGGCAGCACCATGAGATCGAATCAAGAAGAAAATGCGGCGATTAGTGTACAACCTCTTTGGTGGCGCCGATTAGGCCGCAGCTTCATCCGAGGAAAAGGTGATGATGATGCTCTTCCGGTGCTGCAGGTGAAGACGGCGGTGTGGGAATGGAGGTGGCGTGAAAGACGAGGGGAATGTCGGGGCAGCTCCTTGGAGGTGGAGGACGGGGTGGCTGAACCGGCGGGACGACGAGATCGACGACGGATCCTCATTCGGTACGGTGGATGAGGGACGTCGAGGTGTTGTTGTGGATGACATCGTCGGGGAAGAGGCTCCGGCTAGGTGGCGGATGGAGGAGGGTGTGGGGCTTCATCGCGGGTTTTCGCGGCCTTGGTGTACGACTGGGTGGCCGGATGGGATGGGAGTGGGGAACCATGGCTTAGGGACGTGCTTGTCCGAAATGTGGGGTAAGTTACAAAAGTACCCCCACCGATTTGAGGTGGTTCTTTCGGTTCAGGGGTACCACCGGCATTTCGCATGTTAGGATTTCACAAGAGGTGGGAGTTTTCGTGCGCGTTGTAATTTCGGAATAGCAAGGCACGAGTTGAGATGGAGGGAGTTGTCGGAGCACAACGAGACAAAGATATATCTTAAATATTTCGGGCTAACAAGGCACAGGCTGAAATTTCCGGACAAGCCTAACATGTACTGTACCAAATCAATTCGCACTACAAATGTCATTCAAAACTTTGAATTCATGTTATTTTCAATTAAAATATTTCGCTAGGTGTATAATGCATGCAACCTACTACTCAAATGAACGTTTTAGTGCATTCCAAATGTATATACTACTGCTTCAATATGAACTAAATTTGAATTCGTTTCTCTATTTGAATAAGATCTACAGTAATGATTGTTGTGAAGTCAAAGCATTTGAATTCATTTCTCTATTTTAATAAGATCTACAATCATCATTATTGTCAAGTTAAACCATCATTTGTGTATTATCTTCACAGCACACCACATGATTAGTCTCGAGTTACATATGAACTATGTGTACTATATGAACTCGAACTCGATTTTTTGAATCCACTTTATGTTGATTTCCAATCACATTACATTTCTAGCTGTAGCTAGATCTTCATAATATAAACCATGTCTCATATGTATAATGTGTTTATCACATTATGCATGGTGCCCCGCCCCCTACGCCTACAAGTATTTAGATGTAAGTTGCAAACACCACACATTACCACAAATTCAAATAAAATGTGAGAATGTTCGATATATAGTATTGTTTGGATTGTTCGATATTTAGTTGTAAGCTGCAAACACCACACATTATCACAAATTCAAATAAAATGTGAGATTGTTTGATGTATAGTATGGTTTAGATTGTTCGACATTTAGCTGTGAGTTGCAAACACCATGCATTATCACATTATGGTATAACATGTGCACAGCACACGTATCACCGCTATATTCATGCATGCATATGTTTAAAACACTATGATCTCCTATTCAAATATATGAATCCACTTTCATATCAAATTATGATCTTCGTTAGTCTCTTACACCCACACAATCCTCTAACCTTTGTAGCTACCACTAACTTTCTCTCGTGCATGCACACGCCCTCCTCGCCCTCCCCCTCCCTCGACATTCTATCCACCGGGCACATTCATTTTTTCCCTTAGGTCATTCTCCCAGAGTCTCAACAACTCCTTTCCGACACACAACAATCGATAAACCTCTCTAGCGATGCCTACCTACAATATACACACGCACCTTCAATCTCCTCCTTTATTTGTCATTGCCTCGTGTCTCTCATACGGTCACACACACATGTAAATTCTCGCCCCTCTTTTCATCAATCTCACAACCGCACACTCCCCCCCTATCTAGCTAGTAGTTGGGCCTCTCGCACCACATCCTAGCTCCATTCTCTCTGTCTATCCATCTCGCTGGGCCTTATTTGCCTGTAACAAATGGACGTACACCGACCGATCTCCCGCTATACATATAGCTAGCTAGGTCCTTATAACTCGTTTTTACCCACGGGTCGATCGATCTACCTCATTAGTTATGTCTGTCCCTTCCTTCGACAAACAATAATTGATCTACCAATCTAGTTAGGTTTGCTTACCAAACACATGGTTCCCCTTCATCATCCATGGATGCGTCCCGTCAAATCTATCATGCACAGGCACACACAGAAACACATCCCCACTCTTATTGATAACATTGCAGTTCCACCCTCACTTTGTCTAGTAGGCCTCTCCCACCATCTTCGAGAAGCAACTCCATCACCCATCCAACACTCTACCCCTCTCCCTCCCTCTCTCTCTCCTATCTCTCTCTCTCTCTCTCTCTGTCCCATCATATTTCCTATCCTTCAGTTATGTATGTATGTGAACAGATCTCCCTCAAGACATAGTTGTGTCTCTCCTTCTCAACACATATACGAGTCGTTCTACCTCTATAGGTAGGCCTCTGCCTACCCCTCCCCCACACCCTCCCCCCACACATCGATACATCGAGCGCTCTACTCATGTCTCCCTGCCACACACAAACTTGACCTGTGCCCTCTGACGTTCCGGTAGGTCAGTCGCCCTATATCTTTGACTTGCACACACACAATTTCGATGGCTCTCTTCATCGATCTCGCACCCACCCACTTGATTCTCTCTTTGACTCTATCGATATCTATGACCCCTCCCTCTCTTCTCGTGGATCGCCCAACCCTCTATATATGATATGGATAGGCCTCCATTTCACATACATTGCCTGCAAAATTTTGTTTGAGATGTCATCGACACATATTCCCACAAATGCATTCATTAAATCAACCCCCCACCCCCACCCCACCCCCACCCCAAAACAAAAAACACTCACAAATGCGGTTTGTATCTCTCACACACACCCACGTAGGTGTGGGACGTGCACGAAGAGAAGAGGTGCATGCACGGCGCACATACTCCCGTCTCTTTCCCAACCACACCCGCGCCGATACACGGTGGAGGTCATTTCTGTTTGAAAAGGCAGCCCATGTGGTAATTTGGCACGTGTACTGGTTGTCCACTTGGTGCAGGGAGGATCGTCTACCATGGGTGAACAAACAAATTGCGATTGACGCGTTATGTTAAAAAAAGAGGCAAACCATGTGGGGCCTACCTTAGAGGCAAGGCTCTATACACTAGAGTACTTTTGATGTGTCCCGTCAACTCGCAGAACAAGGAGAAGCTTGCTTAGTACGCCGTCTCCCCCGCCCACGGGCGCGGTGGCTCACAGGATGAGGTGAAGCTTGCTTAGTACTGTACACCTTACGCCCGCTCCCTCGCCCACGCGCGCGGTGGCTCGCAGGACGAGGAGAAAAATTTACAACTCCCTCCATTTACTCCTCGTCCCTACTACCTTGGTTATAGAGATTATATCATATTGTTTGGAATATATAAGTCCTTTAGTAGATTTCAATATGAACTACTAGTACATACTCCAAACACTGATGTATATAGACGTATTTTAGGCTGTAGATTCAGTAATTTTGCTCCATATGTAGCCAACACTCTCCCTCGCCCCTCGACCCTCGCCCACGTGGTGGACGTGCATCAATTCATTCGGTCTCATATACCCAGAACGATATATACTGCACTACCATTATTGCTCGACTTCCCGAAGAGGCGAAGAGCCAATCGCAAGGTTAATATTTTGGAGATGCCAAGCGCAAGATTATAGGAGAACGAGTAGTAGGTGCTGCGTCATTTATAAATAAAGTGTTTTTTCTTCAGTGACACGTACACAATATGATAGGTTCATATGGAGAGAAAAGGAAACAGCTCCACTATATACATTGTCAGGACGGGCCAGCCTACACGGTTGCTTGCTGGGATTGCTCTCTTCACACTCTCTCGCACAAAACAACCGTGCCACATCTTTAACATCCCAGCGGATCACATCCGCCGGGGGAAGGGGTGGATGCTTAGTTTAGATGCGGTCGCCATCGCCGACGGCGAAAACCCACTGTCGGCATGTCCCGATCAGGGGTCCCCACCGTTCTCTCTCACAAAGCCGGTGAGGTTGCCTTTGTCCCTTGCTCACTACCGCAACGTGGGCAGTTGCTGCCTCCCGCCGCCCTCCTCAAGGTTGAGCTACGTCCCGACATCCCTCAGGTACAACTCCCTTTACAGTCGGCTTGCACCACTGCTCCAGTTGCCCACATCACTCCATGTGGATATTTCTCTACTTCTTTTCCCCGCACATACCTCTACTAGCTTCTACGTACTGTATTTGTGGTGAGTTTATGTTTCATCAACTAGTCCCAGTAATCTTATTCTAATCATGCTTCTTCAATTTCTTTGCCACAGGGATGCTCATCTCGATTTTGGTGAAACTGCAAAAACTGATCCGATGGTCACACACCATTGGATCATTTTTTGCAGTTTCACCAAAATCGAGATGAGCATCCCTGTGGCAAAGAAATTGAAGAAGCATGATTAGAATAAGAGTACTGGGACTAGTTGATGAAACATAAACTCACCACAAATACAGTACGTAGAAGCCAGTAGAGGTATGTGCGGGGCAAAGAAGTAGAGAAATATCCACATGGAGTGATGTGGGCAACTGGAGCAGTGGTGCAAGCCGACTGTAAAGGGAGTTGTACCTGAGGGATGTCGGGACGTAGCTCAACCTTGAGGAGGGTGGCGGGAGGTGGAAACTGCCCACGTCACGGCAGTGAGCAAGGGACGAAGGCAACCTCACTGGCTTTGTGAGAGAGAACGGTGGGGACCCATGATCGGGACGTGCCGACAGTGGGTTTTTGCCATCGGCGACGGCGACCGCATCTAAACTAAGCATCCACCCCTTCCCCCGGCGGATGTGATCTGCCAGGATGTTAAAGATGTGGCACGGTTGTTTTGTGCGAGAGAGTGTGAAGAGAGCAATCCCAGCAAGCAACCGTGTAGGCTGGCCCGTCCTGACTATGTATATAGTGGAGTTGTTTCCTTTTCTCTCCATATGAACCTATCATATTGTGTACGTGCCACTGAAGAAAAAACACTTTATTTATAAATGATGCATCACCTACTACTCGTTCTCCTATAACCTTGCGCTTGGCATCTCCAAAATATTAACCTTGCGGTTGGCTCTTCGCCTCTTTGGGAAGTCGAGCAATAATGGTAGTGCAGTATATATCATTCTAGCTATATGAGACCGAATGAATTGATGCACGTCCACCACGTGGGCGAGGGTCGAGGGGTGAGGGAGAGTGCTGGCTACATATGGAGCAAAATGAAGGAATCTACACCCTAAAGTACGTCTATATACATCAGTGTTTGGAGTACGTATTAGTAGTTCATATTGAAATCTACTAAAGGACATATATATTCCAAGCAATATGATGTAATCTCTATAACCAAGGTAGTAGGGACGAGGAGTAAATGGAGGGAGTAGTAAATTTTTCTCCTCGTCTTGCGAGCCACCGCGCGCGTGGGCGAGGGAGCGGGCGTAAGGCGTACAGTACTAAGCAAGCTTCACCTCATCCTGCGAGCCACCGCGCCCGTGGGCGGGGGAGACGGCGTACTAAGCAAGCTTCTCCTTGTTCTGCGAGTTGACGGGACACATCAAAAGTATTCCAGTGTGTAGAGCCTTGCCTCTAAGGTAGGCCCCACATGGTTTGCCTCTTTTTTTAACATAACGCGTCAAGTCGCAGTTTGTTTGTTCACCCGTGGTACACGATCCTCCCTCCACCAAGTGGACAACCAGTACACGTGCCAAATTACCACGTGGGCTGCCTTTCGTATAGAAATGAGCTCCACCATGTACCCGCGCGGGTGTGGTTGGGAAAGAGACGGGAGTACGTGCGCCATGCATGAACCTCTTCTCTTCGTGCACGTCCCCCACCTACGTGTGTGTGTGTGTGAGAGAGAGATACAAACCGCGTTCGTGAGTGTTTTTTGTTTTGGGGTAGGGGTGGGGGTTGGGGTGGGGGGTTGATTTCGTGAATGTATTTCTGGGAATATGTGTCGATGACATCTCAAAACAAAATTTTGCATGCAATGTATGTGAAATGGAGGCCTATCCATATCATATAGAGAGGGTTGGGCGATCCACGAGAAGAGAGGGAGGGGTCATAGATATCGATAGAGTCAAAGAGAGGATCAAGTGGGTGGGTGCGAGATCGATGAAGAGAGCCATCGAAATTGTGTGTGTGTGTGCAAGTCAAAGATATAGGGCGACTGACCTACCGGAACGTCAGAGGACACAGGTCAAGTTTGTGTGTGGCAGGGAGACATGACTAGAGCGCTCGATGTATCGATGTGTGTGTGTGGGGGGGGGAGGGTGTGGGGGGAGGGGTAGGCAGAGGCCTAACTATAGAGGTAGAACGACTCGTATATGTGTTGAGAAGGAGAGACACAACTATGTCTTGAGGGATATCGGTTGACATCCATACATAACTGAAGGATAGGAAATATGATGGGACAGAGAGAGAGACAGAGAGAGAGAGAGAGAGAGAAAGGAGAGAGAGAGGGAGGGAGAGGGGTTGAGTGTTGGATGGGTGATGGAGTTGCTTCTCGAAGATGGTGGGAGAGGCCTACTAGACAAATTGAGGGTGGAACTGCAATGTTATCAATAAGAGTGGGGATGTGTTTCTGTGTGTGCCTGTGCGTGATAGATTTGTCAGGATGCATCCATGGATGATGAAGGGGAACCATGTGTTTGGTAAGCAAACCTAACTAGATCGTTAGATCAATTGTTGTTTGTCGGAGGAAGGGAGAGACATAACTAATGAGGTAGATCGATCGATGCGTGGGTAAAAACGAGTTATAAGGACCTAACTAGCTATATGTATAGCGGGAGATCGGTCGGTGTACGTCCATTTGTTAGAGGCAAATAAGGCCCAGCGAGACGGATAGACAGAGAGAATGGAGCTAGGATGTGGTGCGAGAGGCCCAGCTACTAGCTAGATAGGGGGAGGAGTGTGCGGTTGTGAGATCGATGAAAAGAGGGGCGAGAATTTACATGTGTGTGTGACCGTATGAGAGACACGAGGCAAGGACAAATAAAGGAGGAGATTGAAGGTGCGTGTGTATGTTGTAGGTAGGCATCGGTGGAGAGGTTTATCGATCGTTGTGTGTCGGAAATCCAATGCAGTGCTCTATGGATTTCCTTGAAGAGGAGAGGATGATACAGCAAAGTAACGTAAGTATTTCCCTCAGTTTTTGAGAACCAAGGTATCAATCCAGTAGGAGACCACGCACAAGTCCCTTGTACCTACACAAAACGATAGCTACTCGCAACCAACGCGATTAGGGGTTGTCAATCCCTTCACCGTCACTTACGAGAGTGAGATCTGATAGAGATGATAAATAATCTTTTTGGTATTTTTGATAGATAGATGCAAAGTGAAAAGTAAAAGGCAAAGTAAAAACAAATCAAGTAATAAAGCGAAAGAGATTGATATGATGAGAATAGACCCGGGGGCCATAGGTTTCACTAGTGGCTTCTCTCAAGAGCATAGATATTCTACGGTGGGTGAACAAATTATGGTTGAGCAATTGACAGAATTGAGCATAGTTATGAGTATATCTAGGTAATGATAATGTATATAAGCATCACATCCGAGACAAGTAGATCGAAACGATTCTGCATCTACTACTATTACTCCACTCATCGACCGCTATCTAGCATGCATCTAGAGTATTAAGTTAAAAATAGAGTAACGCCTTAAGCAAGATGACATGATGTAGAGGGATAAATTCATGCAATATGATAAAAACCCCATCTTGTTATCCTTGATGGCAACAATACAATACGTGCCTTGCTGCCCTTGCTGTCACTGGGAAAGGACACCGCAAGATTGAACCCAAAGCTAAGCACTTCTCCCATTGCAAGAACTACCAATCTAGTTGGCCAAACCAGAAAGGATAATTCGAAGAGACTTGCAAAGATAACTCAATCATCAATAAAAGAATTCAGAGAAGATTCAAATATTTTCCATAGATAAGCTGGATCATAAACCCACAATTCATCGGTCTCAACAAACACACCGCAAAAAGAAGATTACATCGAATAGATCTCCACGAGAGAGGGGGAGAACATTGTATTGAGATCCAAAAAGAGAGAAGAAGCCATCTAGCTACTAGCTATGGACCCGAAGGTCTGAAGTAAACTACTCACACTTCATTGGAGGGGCTATGGTGTTGATGTAGAAGCCCTCCGTGGTGGATGCCCCCTACGACGGAGCTCCGGAACAGGCCCCAAGATGGGATTTCGTGGATACAGAAGGTTGCGGCGGTGGAATTAGGTTTTTGGCTCCTGTTCTGATCGTTTGGGGATACATAGGTATATATAGGAGGAAGGAGTACGTCGGTGGAGCAACAGGGGGGCCACGAGGCAGGGGCGCGCGCCCAGGGGGGGCGCGCCCTCCACCCTCGTGATCGACTCTTCTGCTTCTTGGAGTAGGTTCCAAGTCTCCTGGATCACGTTCGGTGAGAAAATCACGTTCCCGAAGGTTTCATTCCGTTTGGACTCTGTTTGATATTCCGTTTCTTCCAAACACTGAAATAGGCAAAAAACAGCAATTCTGGGTTGGGCCTCCGGTTAATAGGTTAGTCCCAAAAATAATATAAAAGTGGAAAATAAAGCCCAATATAGTCCAAAACAGTAGATAAAGTAGCATGGAGCAATCAAAAATTATAGATACGTTGGAGACGTATCAGATCCAAATCCACCTCTTTCATGCCAGCAGAGGAAATAGTCAAACTCCAAGTGCACCCGACAGACCCTAACAAAACAGCATCTATGGGAGCAATGTTGGATCCGGCAGTGGACGCCGCCCTATGCACATTCCTGCGAGAGAACTGGGATATCTTTGCCTGGCACCATTCAGACATGCCAAGCATCCCACGAAGACTGGCCGAACACAGTCTCAATGTAATCAAGGGATTCAAACCCGTGAAGCAAACACTACGGCGATTCTCCAAACCCAAGCATCAAGCCATGGGAGAAGAGCTAGCTAAACCGTTAGAGGCTGGGTTTATTAGGGAGATTAAACATCCAGATTGGCTAGCCAACTTGGTTATGGTACCAAAGAAGGACAAATCCTGCCGCCTGTGTGTCGATTTCAAGGACCTCAACAAGGCTTGCCCTACAGACCCCTTCCCATTGCCTCACATCGACCAAATTAGTGACGCAATAGTAGGGCATGACTCTTTGTGTTTCCTCGACGCCTATTCCAGATACCATCAGATAAAGATGAAGGAATTGGACCAGGATGCAACCGCGTTCATTACCCCTTACGGTCCCTTCTGCTTCAACACTATGCCCTTCGAACTCAAATACGCTGGGGCTACCTACCAGCGTATGATTCAAACTTGCCTAGAAAAACAAAGAGGCAAAACAGTCGAAGCATATGGGGACGACCTGGTCATCAAGACAAAACACATCGAGACACTGGTGGATGATCTCCGCCTCACCTTCGTCAACCTTCGAACATACGACATGCGGCTTAATCTGGAAAAATCTGTCTTCGGAGTTCCGACCAGAAAATTTCTCGGGTTCATTGTTTCCCATAGATGAATTGAAGCAAACCTAGCTAAGATCCGAGTGTTTTCACAATTGGCCACACCAACAGACCTAAAGCAAGTCCATAAACTAGCTGGGTGCATCGCGGCCTTAAGCTTCTTTATCTCCAAATTGGGAGAGAAAGCGCTACCACTCTACAAGCTATTAAGGCGCACAGACAACTTCAAATGGACAGATGCTGCTATAGCCGGACTGGAAGAGATTAAAACCCTTCTTGCAAGCAACCCAATCCTAGCCGCACTGGGTGTTGGAGAGCCCATGTTATTATATATTTCGGCAACTAACCAAGTGGTTAGTGTTGTGCTCGTCGTCGAACGAGGGGAGGAGGGACATAAATTCCCCACCCAAAAACCAGTCTATTATGTATTGGAGGTCCTTACACCTTGCAAATCCCGATACCCCCACTATCAGAAGATAGCCTACACAGTCTTCATGCCATCCCTTAAACTGCGACACTACTTTCAAGAGTGTTCGATCATAGTGACATCTGAAGTACCACTCAATGACATTATCAATAACAGGGACGCCATGGGCCGCATAGCCAAATGGGCCATCGAGCTTCTACCGTTCGAAATCGTATACAAGCCACGCCGGGCTATTAAATCCCAGGTGTTGGCCGATTTTGTTGCTGAATGGACGGAAGCCGAACTCCTAAAGAGTATAGCTCATACTCCAATTGGATTATGTACTTCGACGGCTCTAAAATGCTAGCCAGACTAGTGGCTGGCATCATCCTACCATCCCCTACTAGGGACACAGTCCACTATGTACTACAAATTATGTATACAGACTCCAACAATGCATCCGAATACGAGGCGCTGCTACATGGCCTTCGCATGGCTATCTCCATGGGTATACAACACATGGAGGTGCGCGGTGATTCCAACCTCGCAATCTCTCAGGTCAATGGAGAGTTCGACGCAAAGACCCCAAAATGGTGGCATGTCGAAATGCCGTACTAAAACTATCAGCTCGGTTTGAAGGACTTGAGTTTCATCATGTCGCTCAAGAGAGTAATCAGGCAGTCGACATCCTCCCTCGTATGGGCGTTAAGCGCGACCCTATGCCACCTAACACCTTTGTGGAAAGGCTTTTTAAGCCATTCGTAGTGTGGCAGGGTGAGAGCGGAGAAGGCAATACGGACCTGATCACACCCCCAGCTACCCAACACAACGTAGACACCGTTGGGGGTCCGGATATCGAGATAACACCCTCTGTTCATGAGATCATGGCGGTTATCGCTCCCTGGACTGAACCATTCCTCGCCTACCTTAATAGGTAGGATCTTCCCGACGATCAAAACGAAGCTTGGTGCATAGTTCGACGCTCTAAAGCCTTTAAAGTGCATGAGGGTGAACTATACAAAAGAAGTACAACCGGAGTCCTTCAAAGGTGTATCTCCGAAGAGGAGGGAAGGCAACTCTTGGCAGAAATACATGCCGGTCTCGGCAGTCATCACACCCCAGCTAGAGCCCTTGTAAGCAAGGAAGGGTTTTTTTGGCCCATGGCTCAAGCAGACACTCAAGCCTTGTCAAATGCTGCGTGGGCTGCCAACTTTTCACCAATCAAAGCCACATGCCTCCCACCGCATTAAGAACAATCCCCATTACTTGGCCCTTTGCGGTCTGGGGGCTTGATATGGTTGGACCCCTTAAAGGGGGAAGCCACAAAAAGAAATACTTGTTGGTAATAGTAGATAAATTCACTAAATGGATAGAGGCCAAACCAGTAAAAATAGCTGAGGCCGGACCAGTGATCGACTTTATATCTGGCGTAGTCCATCGTTATGGTGTCCCGCATGGTATCATCACTGATATTGGCTCCAACTTCATAGCTAATGAGGTGAAAACTTGGTGCGCTAAGTTGGGAATTAAACCCGACTACGCATCCGTATACCACCCTCAAACAAACGACCAAGTCGAAAGGGCCAATGGTCTGATTATGAGTGGTATTAAACCCAGACTAGTGCACTCTTTACGAGAATCAGACAAGAATTGTGTTGAGGAACTCAATTCCGTACTTTCGGGACTCTGGACCATGCCCAATCGAATGACCGTATATACACCCTTATTTATGGTGTACGGCGCAGAGGCAGTATTTCCCCGCGACATTATTCATGACTCACCTAGAGTGTGCATGTACGAAGAGAGAGAAGCCGAACTAGATCGGCGGGATGACCTAGACAGACTCAAAGAGGAGCACGATGTTGCTAAAGCCCATTCCACATTCTGTTAACAATAGGCCGGGCGTCACCAAAGTAGAGAAGTGCAGGCTAAGAATACAATGTCGAGAACTGGTTTTACGCCTCCCAGAAAACAAAAAGGATAAGCTCAAACCCAAATGGGAGGCACCCTTCGTCATAGATGAAGTCCTTACTGGAGGAGCCTATCGCCTTCGCAATGCAGAGGATAATCGCCTTGAGCCAAACCCATGGAACGTGGTCAGGCTTTGAAGATTTTTCGCATAGTTCGGCCTCCTTAGATTTCATTTTAAACTAGGTTTTTTCCTTTTTATCTCTCCCTTTTTAATTTTTTCTCTTTTCTTCTCAAATGTATGTTTGGATCAACCGCATTGTTCAGGGTACACATCTTCAAATGTATACATCCCACCATACATGGGAGCTTCTTTTAAAGAAGCATTTTATCGAAAAGCTTATAAGCTTCTTTCGTCCATAATGGTTGTTGCTTCTGCCATTTTATGCACCTCTATGACTTAAGTTTTTGCCAAGCTGGGTTGCCTTGCTCCTGTGTTTATACCCTACGTCCCCGATTGTTCGGCTAGGGTGTAAAGGGAGTACCTGTGTGATTGCTACAACCGGGTTATCCGAACCTATACCTCAGACGGGTGAAGCCGAAAGCTAGCGTTCTTAAGGGAATAATTGGTCGGCACGTATACAATAGACTGTTTTTGGAAAAACTATGGAATTGGCTGCCTGTACTTCGGATACGAGCCTAGGCATACATCATTTGGCATGCTAGCCCAAGGAAAGAACCCCTAACGGAACTATTTTTCTTGGAAGATGTTTCTTACGTTTAATAATAATATAATATAACTCCTCGAACACATTTTGTCTGTTCGAGCAATATGACCGGATTGCCTGGTTTCCAAAGATACTAAACGTTTCTTAGTTAAACACAATATATGGAAACACTCCAACTTCTTGGTTTGGAGGTGGAAGCCGAAGGTCTGCGATGACAAAATTTCTTATAAGTCCGGCATGAGGTAAGTTCAGTCATAAAGTATATTGCTACATAGAATCGAATGCCTACTCTCTTTCTATGCCATCTAGTAGGCTATCTAGTAATCTTGCTGTGAATATTTCGCCGTTATCATTACTTGGTCATATACCAAGCTTACATGGATTTCCTTCCCATCAGGTACTTGAGGTCCAACTCGGGCCATATGATTCAGATCAAGCCCAGTGTAGCGTGTCTTCACGATGGCCCATGCCTCTCGTGCACCTTCACGGCATGCAGACGTCTTCCACAGCTCGAAGCGACGCCGAGTACCCTTGAATAGATCTACCAACCTCTACATGCTTTCTGGTGGGGCATGGGATGGCCATAAGGCTTTCGCCATATTCTTTATGGCCTTCCGGGACGCTCGTGCATCTTTGATAGTTCTTTTAGAATGTCGCTTTGCAGCCCAGTCACTTCCTCCTCGTGACAGCTAGTCAACATACCTGTATCAGATGAACTATAACATTCCGCATTGTATGATTATATCAATACTTCGGATGGTTCAAAAAGTCATACCGAATATACTGCCCTTCAGCTTCTGGTTTTCTTGCTGTGCCTCCAAGAGTTGAGCCTTTAAGCTCTTTATCTCTTCAGCTTGCTTCTTCACTTCTTCTAGTTTTTTTATCTTTGCCAAAGTACATTGGGACACTCTTCATTTATTCCAGCTCGGTGACAGCGGCATTTAGCTATGTCCGGCTTCTCTCGAGCTCCTGGGACAATGCACTGTTCTTCTCCTTGAGAACCTGCAGCCATAAACGATCCTTAAATCGGTTGGTTCATACCTCTTTAAGTCTCGGGGGCTACTTCTATCTATCTACTAAATCTACATAAATTTATACTTGTATATCTTTTGAGAACAGACATGCAACTCCTGTAAGTCCGTCCCGGGCAGCTTGGATGTATGCGCCCACGGTGCTAAGGGTGGTAAATTCCGGCTCTATTAAAGCAGGGGTGTGGAGGGCTTCTTTCAAGTGTCGATGATTCATCGCACTTTCCACTTCGGAGTTGGTGATGGACACCTCATCCGGCTCTTGATGGGGCAGATGAGTCTGCGTCGCGCCAATGTGTGCCCCTATCCTAATTGACATCTCCGGCGCCGGATTGGCTGCGGCTTGGCTGGCCGGGATCTTGTTTACGGTCCGCCGGGTACCCCTCCTGAGATAATAGAAGGAGGATGAAAAATGACAATTCAGCTTCACGCCCAAATATGAAATAAGGCACATACCTTTTTGGTGATGGAGCATGCTCAGTGGAGCTCCCGGCTTCCTTTCGCTTTGCACGACCACCCCTTGAGCGTGTCGTCCTTCTTCTTGCTGCCCGTCCTTGGGTACAGTTCGCTCAGTGCCGTTCCTATGAAGTACGGTCCAGTGCATAGAGTAGTTATGTGCGGAAATGACATTCCTTTTTGATTTCCGGACACTAACCTTGACGAAGGGGTAGAGATCAGGTTAATCGGCCATGATGGCTACCTCCGAGCCGTCAAGGCTCGCCTGGTAATAGACTCCGTCTTCAAATTCCACAAATATATCTGGATCTCCATGGAATCCGGGGTCTTAGTGACGTGCATGGTCTTCTGGTTGGGGAGGAGGGCGATGGATGTTCTCGACTACCTTCCTCCACGTCTGTTTTTGAAACCACCAGAATGTTTAGTTAATGCACCCCAATGATAAAAAGGTGTTGAATGATTAAACTTACCTAGTCAACAGGGTTGTACATGGAGAAATCATCCCGGCATTGTAGACGGGCGAAGTATTCTTCCTCTCCCTTATTAAGGTCCATAAGCATGGCAGCCAATCTGGCTTGGTTACCCGCACCCTTTCACATATAGTGATATGCGCCGTCCTCCCTGTTGTAGTTCCAGAAAGGACCCACTCTGGACTGAAGAGGCTGGATACATCGCTTTATCGCAATAGCTATGACTTCAACAATGTCCAGTCCGGAATGGGTCAGCAATCTGACCTTGCTGACAAATCTCATTACTTCCGCACTATCCTCTTGTCTAGGGGACTTGGGGTGCCAGCTGAATAGCTTCTTTAAAGGAGTGCTTGAAAATTCAGGAAACCCACGCCGAACAGGGTCCGGAAGAGGAACATCCTCAATGTAGAACCATTCCGAAGATAATTCATCAGCTCCCCTCTTCGGAGTCCCGACTGGATAACCGGATCCGGCTATGCGCCATACTTTGGCGCCGCCCACTTGAAATATGGATCCTCCGCCCTAATGGTGGGGGACGAGGCAGAAGAACTTCTTCCATAGTTCAAAATGAGCCTCACATCCTAAAAACAATCCGCAAAGGGCGACAAAACCGGAAATGTGCAAAATAGAACCTGGTGTGAGGTTGTGTAGTTGGATCCCGTAATATTCTAGTAGACCCCTGAGGAAGGGGTGGATTTGGAATCCCACGCCCCTCAGAAGGAATGAGATGAAGCACACCCTCTCTCCCTGGCTGGGATTGGGGAAATTCTCTGCCAATGCATCATCGCCCATAGAAGTTAACCCTGCCCGTATGGAGACTAGATTCACGGGGGCAAAGATATCCTTTTGTCTAGAGTCGATTGAGCTGGAGATGGGATAGGGGACAAATTTTCCAATCCCCCTCTTGAGGGCCATGAGGACGCAAGGAGGAGCCAGGGACACTAGCCATGGTTTAATTTTTTTTCCGTGGTTTGCTCTGTTGCTCTTGGGGCGATGCGAGATGGCGTTTTGGAGATCTAACTTTGTTATATAGGCGCTGCCTGTGCCTTCTATAAATATTAAAATACAAGGGTAACCGACTGTTCGCATTCACTCAGTTGCATGGAAATCAAGGCGACGACAAGAAGGAATCATAAAGACTAGACGTGAAAACCGATGCCTTACTATCATCAATTCGGAGTATGGTGGAGAACCCGCCTTGCAAAGCCGATGACTTATATCCGCACACTACATCATCATTGAAGGCAAGTTCGTGGGCTACTGAGGGAGTCCTGGATTCGGGATCCTCAGGTTTCCGGGCCTAGGAGTATGGGCCGGGTTGGATGGGCCGTACAAGATCAAGATGAAGATTATCCTTCGTGTCCGTATGGGACTTCTCAATACGTAGACGACAAGATTGGAGTCCGGAAGTTTCCTTCCCTGATGAACCGACCTTGTACAAACCCTAGGCCCCTCCGGTGTGTATATAAACTGGAGGGGTTAGTCCGTAGAGGCTATCTGGTTTACCGTCATTAGAATACTCATATGCTAGACATCTAGGGGTTTAGCCATTACGATGTCGAGGTAGATCAACTCTTGTAATCTTCATACTCATCGAATATAATCAAGTAGGATGTAACGCCCCGAGACCGATGCGCCAGGTGTCTTCAAGTTATTCGCCGTCGTTGCCATGTCATTCGCTTGCGTGTTGCACTTTGCCATGTCATCATCTGCATTTCATCTGCATGTTTTTCAAAACTTTCATCCGTCCGGGTCCTTCAAGTTCTCTCTCTTGTCCGTTCTGAGCCCAGACACACTCGCATGCACCCGTTGCACCTCCCAGATCTCGTTTTGTGAGCCGAAGAAAAACGTTCTCGGAATGGGCCGAGAGTTGACGAGTGGTCTTGGTACATCACCGGTAGACCGCCTGCCAAATTTCGTTCCATTTGGAGGTCGTTTGATGCCCCAACGGTTAACTGTGCTAACCGTCAGACCCTTTTCTCTTTGCATCCCAGCACCCCTGCACAACAGCCCGCTAGACCATCTAAATTCCATGCTTTTCGTCGTTGGATCACGATCATGCGGGTGAAAACCGCACCTCATTTGGACTCTCCTAGCTCTCTATACCTATAAATAAGTCCTTCCCCCCGAAATTCGTGGAGCAAACCCTAGCATCTTCCTCCTCCGCGCGCTGGACAAATCCTCCCACCGTCGGACGTGTCGGCCGCCGCTGCTCCGTCAAATCACGCGCCGCCACCTGTCCTCACGAGCCTGCAGCGGATCCGCACGGCCCGTCGCCCCGCGCCGTCAAACCCTAGCATCGCCGCCCGGATCCCGTGACCGCGTCCATCGCCCGCCGGTGCCGCCCGTCACCGCCCTCCGCCGCCGCACCTCCCCGATGTCGCCGACATCGAGCGCCGCCTCCGCCGCCCCGCAGAGCTCCGCCACCCCCCGCGTCGGATCCGGCCCGGAGGAGCTCGCCGCCGACAAAACCCACGACTCGCCGGTCTCCTCCCCCCCTTGCCGGCCTCTCCTTCACCCCGACCACTCCGGTCGCCGTATCCCTCCTCTCCGTCATCTACTCCGGTGAGCATCTCCGGTGAACCTCGGGAGCCGCACCAAACGCTAGATCCAGATCCGGAGGTTGACCCTGTTTTTCTCTAAGTCCCGAATCTGTAACATTTTGTGCACTCCTTTGACATATCATATCTCCATGCATATAGGTCCGATTTGCGCATATAATATATATAAATGTTCATCTCTTGATGCTCTACGTGATGGAGTAGTTTGCATTCATGTTACTGTTGATATTATTGCTTTAATCTTTGTTGCCTAACTGCTAAGTGATATAAACTGCTGAAAACTGCTGCATGTTGACATCGTTTATGCATCTGGTGTAACTCTATCTCTGTTGATTCTGTGGTGATGATCTTGATATGAAAATATTTTTCTATTCATGCTCTACATGTTGGTGTGCTTTTAATTCATGTTAAAGTATATCTCGACATGTTAATCCCTATTGCAAAAGTGTTGGATGATGTTAACTGCTGAAAACTGCTGTAACTTGCCTATTTATCTTTTTTATATCTTTTTGTGTGACTTTCTTTTGAGCATAATGTCTACATGCTTTAGGAGCATAATTATGCCATATTTCTGGGGTGCAATCCATTTATTTTGATATGCCCTGTAGTGAGTGCATCAAGCTCGTGAAGTGGGCTACTTGCTGTTAATATGCTGTCAAGTCTGTTTCTGTCATATCATGTTGCCATATTTGCTTGATGCAACCAATTAATCCACGCATAATCTAGAGATGCTTGGTTAACATGTTTTGTTTTCCATATTATGATCTATCATAACATGCCTTTTGATGCCTCATATATGTCATGTAGCATATGTTTTAATTGCCATGAACATGCTTATGTTATGTTCCAGTTTTCTGTTAAGTTCATGGTGCCATGTTGTGAGCTTGATATTAGTTAGTCTATGCCTTTTTGGGAGATGACACCCTTACATGTTTTGATGTATGATATGCGTAAGTTGTTAACATGCCATGGTTGTTAATTGTGGATACCATATGCCTCTGTTCCATGCTTGCAAAGATGCTATCATAATGTTGCTGTTTTACACTTGCTGAAACTGTTTCAACATTCAATCTTGTCTTGTTGGTTTCCACTAATCCATGCGCCATATGTATATGATGCCTGAGGGAGTTCCGGAATAGGGGGTGTTCGGATAGCCGAACTATCATGATCAGCCAGACTCCAAGACTATGAAGATACAAGATTGAAGACTTCGTCCCGTGTCCGGATGGGACTTTCCTTGGCGTGGAAGGCAAGCTTGGCGATACGGATATGTAGATCTCCTACCATTGTAACCGACTCTGTGTAACCCTAGCCCTCTCCGGTGTCTATATAAACCGGATGGCTTTAGTCCATAGGACGAACAACAATCATACCATAGGCTAGCATCTAGGGTTTAGCCTCCTTGATCTCGTGGTAGATCCACTCTTGTAACACACATCATCAATATTAATTGAGCAGGACGTAGGGTTTTACCTCCATTGAGAGGGCCCGAACCTGGGTAAAACATCGTGTCCCTTGTATCCTGTTACCATCCGCCTAGATGCACAGTTCGGGACCCCCTACTCGAGATCCGCCGATTTTGACACCGACATTAGTGCTTTCATTGAGAGTTCCTCTGTGTCGTCACCGATAGGCTCGATGGCTTCTCCGACCATCATCAACGACGCAGTCCAGGGTGAGACCTTTCTCCCCGGACAGATCCTCGTATTCGACGGCTTTGCACTGCGGGCCAATTCGCTTGGCCGTCTGGAGCAGATCGAAAGCTACGCCCCTGGCCGTCAGGTCAGATTTGGAAGTTTGAACTTCACGGCTGACATCCGCGGGGACTTGATCCTCGATGGATTCGAGCCACAGCCGAGCATGCTGCGCTGTCACGGCGAGCATGATTTAGCTCTGCAGCCGGACAGTACCCTGGAGGCCACACTCGAACCTGCTCCGATCTTCAATTCGGAGCCGGCTGTGCAGATCAAGGACGGATGGCTAGACACCGCCTCGGGGGCTGCAACCTCTACGGCGATAGAGCCAAACAATGACCTTGTCCCTCATGAATCTCGTGACTCCGAGGTGCCGGACTCCTTGCCGGACTCCGAACCTCCCGCGCCCCTCCGATCGAATCCAATTGGGCGCCGATCATGGAGTTCACCGCAGCGGACATCTTTCAACACTCACCTTTTGGCGACATCTTGAGTTCGCTAAAGTATCTCTCGTTATCAGGAGAGCCCTGGCCGGACTGCGGTCAGGACGGTTGGGATGCGAACGACGAAGAAATTCAAAGCCCACCCACCACCCACTTGGTAGGCGCTATCGACGATCTAACCGACATGCTAGACTACGACTCCGAAGACATCGACGGTATGGACGACGATGCCGGAGACGACCAAGAACCAGTGCCTACTGGGCACTGGAAAGCCACCTCATCATATGACATATACATGGTGGATATCCCAAAGGATGGGAATGGCGAAGGAACAATGGAGGATGACCCCTCCAAGAAGCAGCCCAAGCGCCGACGTTAGCGGCGCTGCTCTAAATCCCGCCACAGCAAGAATGAAGACTCCGGCACCGGAGATAATAATACACCGGACAATGCCGAAGACAACCCACTCCAGCAAGATGCAGCGCAGGAGGACGGAGACGGCAGCCCTCATGAGAGAGCGGCAGAAGAAGAGGTAGAGGATTATATGCCTCCCTCCGGAGATGAGGCAAGCCTCGACGACGATGAATTTGTCGTGCCTGAGGATCCCGTTGAACAAGTGCGTTTTAAACGCAGGCTTATGGCCACGGCGAACAACCTCAAGAAAAAGCAGCAACAGCTTAGAGCTGATAAAGATCTGCTAGCCGACAGATGGACTGAAGTCCTCGCGGCCGAAGTGGATGAGCTCGAACGCCCCTCCAAAAGCTACCCTAAACGCAAGCTGCTCCCCCGATTAGAGGAGGAGGCGTATGAACCCGCATCACTAGGAGACAATACGGCTGACCGACCACCCCGTGGTCGCGACAGAGAGGCCTCTAGGCCCTTCACTAGACCCGTACCCCAGCATCGCTCGAAAAGCACAAGGCCACAGGGGAACGCTCCGGACTTGCGAGATATATTGGAGGATAAGGCAAGACAATCAAGATCGATCTATGGATCGCGTGGGCGCCCCACGGTACGTGACGACAACCGTCGCGCCGGACACAGTAAGTCCGGCCGGGCCGAACAAAACAGACAAAGCTCTTTTGAGCTCCGTCGTGATATCGCCCAGTACAGAGGCGCCGCACACCCACTATGCTTCACAGATGAAGTAATGGATCATCAAATCCCCGAAGGGTTTAAACCCGTGAATATCGAATCTTACGATGGCACAACAGACCCCGCGGTTTGGATCGAAGACTATCTCCTTCACATCCACATGGCCCGCGGTGACGATCTTCACGCCATCAAATATCTCCCCTCAAGCTTAAAGGACCAGCCCGGCATTGGCTTAACAGCTTGCCAGCAGAGTCAATTGGGAGTTGGGAAGACCTGGAAGCCGCATTCCTCGATAACTTCCAAGGCACGTATGTGCGACCACCAGACGCTGATGACCTAAGCCACATAATTCAGCAGCCAGACGAATCGGCCAGACAATTCTGGACACGGTTCTTAACCAAGAAAAACCAAATCGTCGACTGTCCGGATGCGGAGGCCCTCGCGGCCTTCAAGCATAACATCCGCGACGAGTGGCTTGCCCGGCACCTGGGACAGGAAAAGCCGAAATCCATGGCAGCCCTCACATCACTCATGACCCGCTTCTGCGCGGGTGAGGACAGCTGGCTAGCACGCAGCAACAACCTCAGCAAAAATTCTGGCAGTCCGGATTTCAAGGACCGAAATGGCAGGTCGCGTCGTAACAAAAACAAGCGCCGCATCAACGGCGACAATAGTGAGGATACGGCAGTCAATGCCGGATTCAGAGGCTCTAAACCCGGTCAGCGGAAAAAGCCATTCAAAAGAACTACTCCGGGTCCGTCCAATTTGGACCGAATACTCGACCGCTCGTGCCAGATACACGGCACCCCCGAAAAACCAGCCAACCACACCAACAGGGACTGTTGGGTATTCAAGCAGGCAGGCAAGTTAATTGCCGAAAACAATGACAAGGGGCTGCATAGCGATGACGAGGAAGAGACCCGACCGCCGAACAATAGAGGACAGAAGGGTTTCCCCCCACAGGTGCGGACGGTGAACATGATATACGCAACGCACATACCCAAAAGGGAGCGGAAGCGTGCACTCAGGGATGTATACGCGATGGAGCCAGTTGCCCCGAAGTTCAATCCATGGTCCTCCTGCCCGATCACTTTTGACCGAAGGGACCACCCCACCAGCATCCGCCACGGCGGATTCGCCGCATTGGTCCTAGACCCAATCGTCGATGGATTTCACCTCACCAGAGTCCTGATGGACGGCGGCAGCAGCCTGAACCTGCTTTATCAGGATACAGTGCGCAAAATGGGCATAGACCCCTCAAGGATTAAACCTACCAAGACGACCTTTAAAGGCGTCATACCAGGTGTAGAAGCCAATTGTACAGGCTCAGTTACACTAGAAGTGGTCTTCGGATCCCCGGATAACTTCCGAAGCGAGGAGTTAATCTTCGACATAGTTCCGTTCCGCAGCGGCTATCATGCCCTGCTCGGACGTACCGCGTTTGCAAAGTTCAACGCGGTGCCGCACTATGCATACCTCAAGCTCAAGATGCCAGGCCCTCAAGGAGTCATCACGGTCAATGGAAACACTGAACGTTCTCTCCGAACGGAGGAACATACAGTGGCTCTCGCGGCAGAAGTACAATGCAGCCTCTTAAGGCAATTTCGAGTCCGGCCGTTAAGCGGCCGGACACAGCTAAGCGCGCCCGGAGTAACCTACAACAAGACCACCTGGCACGATCCGAGCACGCGTAGCAGTGCGGCCCCAACCCCAGCCCCTGTAAAACGTCAAAACAGGTCCTTCGCGTACACCATTACGCCCTGAAGATACCATGGGCATGGGGAGAGGGGCACGACCACGATAAGCCCAGACTGCGGCTCAACCACACCTGGGGCTCTCAAGTGTGTCATTCTTTTTTTTCCTTTTATTTTTTACCCACAGGACTCCGTTCGTCAGAGGCCCTGTCCGGTAGCAGACCTGCCAAACTCACGATGCAACAACCAGGGAAGGATAAAGGCTACAACAAATATAAAGGTGGTCTCCATTACGAGCATTTTTTATACACCACTCCACAGCCTACCCCTGGAGGGGGACATGTTTAACAGTCCCGTCCCTTGCTTATCGCACTATTTGTATCGTTCTGCATTCATAGCAGCACTTCTTGAATAAAACAATGCAGCACCTTTTTGCTTATAATTGCATTTCTTTTTCATACATATGTTCATTTACGACATGTCGCATCCGTACACTTTGGTACGGTTAAAACACACCAGGGGCTTATGTTTCCCGCATCATGGTGTGATAAGTCCGAACACTTTCACAAGTGCGGCACCCCGAACTTATAGCATTATATGCATCGGCTCCGAATCATGTCTTGGGTCAATAGTTGGGTTTGCCCGGCTCCCATGTTTTGGTACCTTACGTTCCGTTGTATCGGCTAAGGTAGCACTGGGAGAACCACTGCGATTGTGCCCCAGTTGAGCTGGGTTAACGCCTCAGTGGATAAAGCTAAAACTAACCGTCATGATGAGGCGAGAGCCGGTCGCTGTTCGAGAGGTTTTTTGTGAGTCCTTAAAGACTTATGCCGCTTAGAGCAAGGAGCTGGATCTTGTCCGGCCCAGGCGTGGATAGCGCCCCAAATTCGGCCTTCCGAAGACTAGGGGCTTCGCCGAAATTTAAAATTATAGAATTCTATGGCTAAGTGAGAGTGTTCAAGCATTATAAGTCCGGTTTCCTTGTTCGCTGTGTTGAGCGCCTCCCTAGATGGACCCAAAAATGGGAACAAGAGTGCTCGAGTTTATCCCGAACACCCCAGCACTCGTGGCATGGGGGCTGAAGCCGAACGACTTGCCATCTCTCAGATTTGATAAACAGCCGCACAGAAGGTAATATTTTATATTAACAAACGTTGCTTAGCGCATATGAACTAAGTTTTCAGCGCACAGGATAACAAAATGCGAGTCTACTCAAATATTACATCTTTGGAGCACTCACCCGTAATAGTGCGGGCGCCCTTCAGCACACTCTTATAATACATCTCGGGCGTGCGATGCTCCTTGCCCTCTGGTGGCGGGTCCGTCACGAGTTTCTAGGCATCCATCTTGCCCCAGTGCACCTTTGCGCGGGCAAGGGCCCGACGGGCACCTTCAATACAGGCGGAGTGCTTGATGACTTCAACCCACGAGCACGCATCCACCAGCCGCCGCACCAGGCCGAAGTAGCTCCCAGGCATGGCCTCCTTAGGCCACAGCCGAACTCTGAGGCCCTTCATGGCCTGTTCGGCCGCCTTGTGGAGCTCGACCAACTGCTTTAGCTGGTCGCTAAGGGGCACCGGATGTCCGGCCTTAGCATACTGAGACCAGAAGACCTTCTCCGTCGAGCTCCCCTCCTCGGCCCGGTAGAACGCGGCAGCATCGGACACGCTGCGAGGAAGACCTGTGAACGCTCCTGGAGAGCTCCGAATTCGGGTAAGCAACAGGTAATTAACACTCACATGCTTACTTTGCATGAAAAATGCCTTACCCACTGCTATTTTCTACACTGCCTCAATCTCCTGGAGGGCCTTGTAGGCTTCGGCCTTAGCGGCTTTGGCACTCTCAAGAGCCGTTGCAAGCTCATACTCTTGAGTCTTCGAGTCACGCTCCAGGCTCTCATCTTTTTTCACGAGATCCTGGAGCTCTTGCTGTACCTCCGCTACCCGCGCCTCCTGCTTCTCTCGCTCGGTGTGCTCCGCGGCTGCATTGCGTTCGGCCGTGGAGACCGCCTCCTTTAGGGTCGCCACCTCGTTAGTGGCCCCTGCAATACCCACGTTATCCTTGTCATTCTTTTTGCAACCAAAATCCTTTTCTGTAAGGTACAATTTTAGTAAGGTGTTACTCACCTTCCTTGTCCTCGAGCTGCTTCTTGGCATGGCCGAGCTCGTTCTCGGACCGCTCGAGGCTTTCCTTCAACGTATTGACCTCCGCAGTTAGTGCGGCAGAGGTCAGCAGCGCAGCCTGCAATCCCATATTGACATATTTATTATGACTCCTGCGTATATCTTTTTAGATCCTCAGTCCGTCTTTTTTTCCGAACACCGAACCGAGCATCAGGGGCTACTGTCTATGCGGTACCATTTTATACATATTGAAATTCTTACCTCAAAGCCTGTTAGAAGGCCGCTGCAGGCTTCGGTCAGCCCACTTTTGGCGAGCTGAACCTTTTGAATCACCGCACTCATAACAGTGCGATGTTCCTCTTCGATGGAGGCGCCGTTGAGCGCCTCCAGCAAATTATCCGGCGCCTCCGGTTGGACGGAGGCAGCCGGCGTCACGGTCTCGCCCTTCTTGCGAAGGGGTCGCCCGCCGGACTCCGGAGCCAGTGTGGGTTCCGGGGCCGAGTCCGGTGCAAAGTCCGGGAGGTTGTCCCGTGACACCTCCGGGGCCTCCTCCTCCTAGTGGGTCCCTTCCTGGGATCCCACCTCGGCATCGTCCATGGCACGGGGGGTGGAGGCAGTCGAAAGAGAATCCATATCTGACGCACCTAAGGACCCGCTCGACGAAGCGGGAAGATCATCCTTGGGCGGACTGCAGGGTTGTATGCGGCATTAGAAAGACAATATGTGGCAAAAAGGAAAAACCTTAAAGTTATTCGGGAGTCCACATACTTACGATCTCGCCAGGGGCTTGGCCCTTGGAGGCCAGTCCTCGTCGTCGTCACTGGCGTTGGCGGAGCAGTCCGGGGGAAGAGTTTTTCCCTTCTTGGACCCTTCGGCCTCCCTTGTTGGGGAGGCCTTCCTTTTCTTCCCCCCCACTGGGGGAGAGGCTTTCTTCTTCTCCTCCTCGCCTTGGTGGGAGGAGTCGGCCTCGGATTCATCGTACGATAGCACCTGAAAATGGGAACTCTTCCGAGTCCCCGTGGCCTTCTTCTTGGCCTTCTTCTCCGGCACCACGTGGGGTGCCGGAGCCAGCAGCCCCGTTAGGCGGGCGTCCGCTGGGTCCTCTGGCAATGGGGCCGGACAGATAGTCCGTTCGGCCTTCGCCAGCTAGTCCTGTCAAAGGTAAAGGGAGTTTTAGATCCCGCATAGAGTCAAACTATGGAAAACAAGTGGCAAAATCACTTACCTCGTCAGCTGGACGCTGTGAGCGGAATCCGCGATCTTCGGTAGCGGATGCGGGAGCCTCGGCGCCCTTGAACAGCACCTTCCAGACATCTTCGTACGTAGTGTCGAAGAGCCCGCTCAGAGTCTAGTGCTGCGCCGGATCGAACACCCACATGTTGAAGCCCCGTCATTGGCACGGGAGAATCCGGCGGACGAGCATGACCTGGACTACGTTGACAAGCTTGAGCTTCTTGTCCACCAGCTTTTGGATGCAGGCTTGGAGTCCGGTCAGCTCCTCCGAATCGCCCCAGATCCGGACACTCTCTTTCCAGGAGGTGAGCCGTGTAGGGATGCCAGATCTGAATTCGGGGGCCGCTTCCCAATCAGGGTCACGCGGCTCGGTGATGTAGAACCACCCCGATTGCCACCCCTTAATGGTTTCCACGAAAGTGCCCTCCAGCCAAGTAACATGGGACATCCTGCCCACCATGGCGCCTCCGCACTCCGCTTGGCTGCCCTTCACAACCTTTGGCTTGACACTGAAGGTCTTGAGCCACAAGCCGAAGTGGGGCTGGATGCAGAGGAAGGCCTCGCACACGACCATAAACGCCGAGATGTTGAGGATGAAATTCGGGGCCAGATCATGGAAATCTAGGCCGTAGTAGAACATGAGCCCCCGGACAAAGGGATGAAGTGGGAAGCCCAGTCCGCGGAGGAAATGGGGAATAAATACTACCCTCTCATGGGGCCTGGGGGTGGGAATGAGCTCTCCCTCGTCGGGGAGCTGGTGCTTGATGTCGTTGGACAAATATCCGGCGTCGCACAGCTTCTGGATCTGCCCCTCCGTGACGGAGGAGGCCATCCACTTGCCTCCCGCTCCGGACATAGTTGGAGAAGGTTGAGGTGAGAAGTGCGGACTTGGGCGCTGGAGCTCGAGTTTGCGGAATTGGATAAGCCAAGGAGGAAGAAGGCGCAGGTAAAAGGGTTTGATCTTTATCCCCTTATATGGGCGGACACAAACATGCGTCCCCACCGGCCTGATAAAACTCGCTTATCTCCCAAGCGCCGCAATCAATGGCGCGGTTGGGTTACCCACGTCCGTGTTGATGGGAATCCTGGAATAAGGGGAACACGATCTCTACTTCGACAAGACGTGCCAAGGAAACCGCTTCGCTAAATGCGCTGAGGTGATACAATAAAAATGATTCTAGTAAAGGCTTGGTAATGGTGTGATGTCACGCCACACAATACGTCAGCAAATTGAACTTGTGTAATATTATTCTCTCTATGGTGGTACGTGGAATTTATTTTTGCAGAGACGGACACTATCCTGGTGTTCACAATCTTCTATAAATTATTCGAAGGAAGAACCCGCCTTGCAATGCCGAAGACAACATGCGTGCCGGACTCATTGTCATTGAAGCCTGGTTCAGGGGCTACTGAGGGAGTTCCGGACTAGGGGGTGTCCGGATAGCCGAACTATCATGATCGGCCGGACTCCAAGACTATGAAGATACAAGATTGAAGACTTCATCCCGTGTCCGGATGGAACTTTCCTTGGCATGGAAGGCAAGCTTGGCGATACGGATATGTAGATCTCCTACCATTGTAACCGACTCTGTGTAACCCTAGCCCTCTCCGGTGTCTATATAAACTGGATGTCTTTAGTCCATAGGACGAACAACAATCATACCATAGGCTAGCTTCTAGGGTTTAGCCTCCTTGATCTCGTGGTAGATCCACTCTTGTAACACACATCATCAATATTAATCGAGTAGGACGTAGGGTTTTACCTCCATCGAGAGGGCCCGAACCTGGGTAAAACATCGTGTCCCTTGTCTCCTGTTACCATCCGCCTAGACGCACAGTTCGGGACCCCCTACCCGAGATCCGCCGGTTTTGACACCGACAATGCTTTTATGTTATTTTCTCTTTGCTATGTGTACTTTGATTCCATGCCATTGGTTTCTATGCATAGTTGATTTAGCATCTTTGTTTCATGCCTCTAACATGCCATCATTTTAACTCTGATCATGTATATGCTCCTGTGTTATAAAGTTGCATATTGCATTGATCATATTCGATTGATATTGATTCCTATAAATGTGAACCTTAACGATATTTGAAGTATGTTATCTGTACATGAAGTGCATGTCAAATTTATGCTCATATGATTCCTTTAGCATGTTGTTTTGATGATTGCAAAGTGCCTAGTTGCTGTTTTGGACAGTTTGTTGTTGTAACTTGTTTGGAGTGTATGTGTTGCACCGTTGGTCCGTTTTAAGCATGCTCTATATGAAACTTTCTTAGAATTGTATGTAGTTTCATATTATCATATTGAATCCTTGTTTTGAGTGTGTTTTATTGATGTTTGAATGCATTTTGCACCAAATTTCCATGTTTAACTTGTTTTGCTCATATCTTCTAGGCCGTAGCTCCGAATTAAATGAACTTTATATGTAATTTGAATAGATTTTCACCTAGATCATCTTGGTGCATATTAAATTGATGTTTAACAACTTGAACATAATGTGTTTTCAGATCTGGACTAATTTTGAAATTTGCATATGAGGACTTACCGGAATTGTTATATGTTGTTTCCGGCCTAATTTAAACTTGCTTTGATGTGTTAATATTGTATGCATCATCTCTTGCCATGAGTATCATCATATAGCCTTGTCATGCATCATACTTGGTTGAGCATCATGTCATGTTTATGTGTTGGGTGTTTACCATGTTGTTTTCTTCTTTCCGGTTGTGCTTCTTCTCGATAGTTCCTGTTTCGTTGTGATTGTGAGGATTCGTTCGACTACGCTTGGTTTTTCTTCGCTGTTCGTCTTGTTAATGGACTTGATCTTATTCCTAGCAGGATTACATGCAAGATGACCGTCACCCTGGATCTCACTACTATCATTGCTATGCTAGTTGTCTCGATGCTATCGCTATGTCACGCTACTTACCACTTGTTTATCAATCCTCCCAAATTGCCATGTCAGCCTCTACCTTTTTCACCCTTCCTAGCAAACCATTGTCTGGCTATGTTACCGCTTTGCTCAGCCAATTTGATAGAATTTCTAGTTGTAGATGTAGTTGCAGGTTGTTCCATGTTGGAACATGGATATCATGGATATTTTGGGATATCACAATATCTCTTATTTAATTAATGCATCTATATACTTGGTAAAAGGGTGGAAGGCTCGGCCTTATGCCTGGTGTTTTGTTCCACTCTTGCCGCCCTAGTTTTGTCATACCGGTGTTATGTTCCTTGATTTTTGCATCCCTAACACGGTGAGGGGTATGGGACCCTCTTGACAGTTCGCTTTGAACAAAACTCTTCCAGCAAGACCCAACATTGGTTTTCCATTTGCCTAATAACAACTAAAACTTAAATAGGGGATTTTCGCCGCCCCCCTAGTTTTCTTAATCAACCCCCCAGTCCAGTGCTCCTCTGAGTGTTGGTCCAAACCTGTCAACCACCAGTGACCGCTAGGGGAAGCTCTGGATTTGGCCTACCGGAAGTTTGGACAATCCAATCGTGGACTGAGATGAGATACGCGTGGCTACTATCAGGGTGTCGGCATGTCGGGAGGTCTTGCTGGACTTGTTATACCATTGTCGAAATATCTTGTGCACCGGGATCCTGAGTCTGATCTAATGTCCCATGATGGAGGATTGTCTCCGTGGATCGTGAACTTATAATGGGCTAAGTTTGGACACCCCTGCAGGGTATAAACTTTCAAGAGCCGTGCCTGCGGTATGTGGCAGATGGGAGTTTTTAATATCCGGTTGTGGAGAACTTGACACCAGATTCGAATTAAACTACCCATTCGTGTGTGTAACCGTGATGGTCTCTTTTCGAGTGGGCCGAGAAGAGAACACGGTGGTGTTATGTTTGAACGTAAGTAGTTCAGGATCACTTATTGATCATTACTAGTTTGCGACCGTTTGTCTTCTCATCTTATTCTTGTACTCGTAAGTTAGCCACCATATCATGCTTAGTCGCTGCTAGTCTTGATACCCATGGTAATGGGATTGCCGAGTCCTCGTGGCTCACAGATTTCTACAACAACAATTGAAGGTGCAGGTAATGCGATGATCATGACGTGAGAGCGATGTTTGCTTGTTTTGGAGTTCTTCTTCTGCTTCTTCTTCGTTCAGGGGATAGGTTCCTGGTCGGCAGCCTGGGCTAGCAGGGTGGATGTCGTTTGAGTTTGTGTTTGTGTTTCATCCATAGTCGAATGTTGCTCTTATGTATGAGTTTAGTGTATTCATGTGGCATTGTATGCCTCCCCAACTATTATGTAATGGTATGATGTAATGATATCCACCTTGCAAAAGCATCTCCAGTATGCGCTTCTATCCTTGGTGGGACCTTCGAGTTCCTCTAGCATAGGGTTGCATATTGGGCGTGACACAGGAGTAGGGTTTTACCTCCCTTAAGAGGGCCCAAACCTGGGTAAACACTGTGTCCCGTGGTCTCCTATTACCATTGATCCTTAGACGCACAACTTGGCCCCCCTACCCGAGATCTGCCGGTTTTAACACCGACAGGCATCTCATAGGAGCTTCTTGGTGAGGTGGCAGTGCTTGAGGTTGAACTTGGCCACGTGACTGACTGACAACGGCGACGACATGCTCTTCGGCGTGCTTGTGGGAGAGGTCTATATGGCGGCAGAGAGAATGAGGGCATGAGGGGAGGCTAGTGGCGGCGTCATGGGAGGCCAGCAGTGGCGCAAGGCAAGCTAGCGGTAGCGGCGTCGACCAGGCCCTGGCCTCTGGTTCGCCGGAGCTGATAGAGGCCATGGGGTAGGGAGAGAGAGATGATTTATTTATTTTATTTTACACTTTTTGTTAGGTCCCACTTGTAAGTTAGAGAGAGAGAGGTGAGAGGGATATTTTCTTTTCTTATTTGTAGGCCCACATGTAAGTGATACAAAGAGATAGGTGAGAGAGAGATTTTTAGTGAGAGGGCCCAGCTGTAAGGAGGGGCAAATTGTCCAGAAAGTTTCAGGTAGACGGTCGAACCCCTTTGACCAGACGGAAATGGAACAGAAGGGCATTTCGGTAACGCCACTTAACGGCAGAGGGGTAAATTTGAGCATGCTTCAGAATTAGGGGTAAAACTGAGTAGTGGGTTCGAGTTAGGGACACAAACGTAAAAGACCCTAAAAAAATAAAATAGGACTTTTGGGACGAAGCGCCGCCATGTGGAGGTGGAACCTCGGCAGTAGCACTTTTGCTCTCCAGCGGAGCGATTCCGTCGGGGAAACTTCCCTCCGCGAGGGGGAAATTGAAGCCATCGACATCACCAACGATCCTCTCACCATGGGAGGACCAATGCTCATCAACATCTTTGCCAACACCATACATCGGAGACCCTAGTCCATATCTTGTAATCAATCTTTGTCCCAAAACCTCTGATTTGCACATGTGGGTTGCTACTAGTGTTGATTACATCTTGAAGTTGATGCTTGTTGGTTTATTTGGTGGAAGATTAAATGTTCAGATCCTCAAGCATATTCAATACACCTCTGATCTTGAACATGAATATGATTTGTGAGTAGTAACTTTTGTTCTTGAGGGCATGTGAGAAGTCTTGTTATAAGTAATCATGTGAAGTTGGTAGTCATTTGATATTTTGATGATATGTATGTTGTTCTTCATTTAGTGATGTCAAGTGAACATCGACTACATGACACTTCACCATACTTGGGCATAAGGGAAGGCATTGGGGAAAAATAAATAGATGATGGGTTGCAACAGTGACAGAAGCTTAAATCTTAGTTTATGTGTTATTTTGTAAGGGGCTGATTTGGATCCATATGTTTCATACTATGGTTAGATTTATCTTAATTCTTCTTTCGTAGTTGCGAATGCTTGCGAGAGTGGGTAATCATAAGATGGTTGTTTTTTCAAGTAAAAACAACACCCTAACACTGGTCCACCCACATATCAAATTATCAAAGTAGCGAACTTGAATCAACTAAACATGATGAACGTGACTAGATGACAATTCCATGTGTCCTTGAGAATGCTTTGCTTACTATAAGAGAACTTTCCGGCTTGTCTTTGTTATAAAAAGGATTGGGCCACCTTGCCGCACCTTTGTTACTATTGTAACTTGTTACTTTCTCAATACTATCTATCACTGCGACTTTCAGTACTTGGAGAGAATGCCTTGCTGAAAACTGCTTATCATTTTCCTTCTGCTCCTTGTTGGGTTTGACACTCTTACTTATCGAAAGGACTACGATTGACACCCTATACTTTGGGGGCCATCAATCACTGTGTTACAGGTGACGTTTGAGCAACCCCAAAGCCCACCATACGGTAAGAAGTGACTATCATACACTCATGGTCTAAGGAGCAATATCACATGTTAACACTCCGTGTTATTACAAATTGAATACAGACGGTATTAATCCAATTCACAAAAATAATGTTTGCATCAGTTCAATATGATCGTTCTTCCAACATCATAATCCCAATGTTGTTTTAGGATCATCGATACACTTAATGATATCCTAAGATATAGAAAATGTGATCATCAACAACACTTGAGCAAGTCCTAGATGCAAGACTAGGAACTTTTTATTTACCGTTTATCATTTCACATGTGCATATGAGATTTCCACTGAATCACATATTCCAGTATCATAGCGGTTATAATATAATTATGAATATGTAAATATAATAATACAAATATTATTGCCTCTAGGTCATATTTCCAACAGGAATATTGTGTTAAACACTACTGTAGGATGCTGCTAACGCGACACTACAATCAGAGACCCTTCGACGAAACTGTGTGCGGTGCATTAATCACAAACGGTGATGTAAAAAATCTATCAACAAAGATGCAAAACATTTGTGATGGCGGATACATCAAACACGGTTCGGATTTTACTTACGTGTGCGATGAAGGGCATACGGTTCACTCCAATGAACGGTTTGCGATGAGGTGGAACAACAGAAATGGGCTATATGATATACAGTTCACTCGGATTAACTGTTTGTGATTGGGCAACACAACAGAAATGGTGAGCCAGATCAAGATGTGTGCGATTGACGGCATATAGTTCACTCGGATGAACTTTTTGTGATTAGACAAAACAAAAGAAACGGTTAGCCAGATCAAGGTGTGTGCGATAGCAGGTAAACAGTCCACTCGGATGAAATGTTTGTGTTGAGCCAAGAGGATAGAAATGGTTCCATTTAACAAGATGTGTGTGATACGCGGCAAACATGTCTGTATTCAGAAATTTGTGCAAAGACCGATAATAACACAGACGATTGCTGCTAATAAGACATGTGTGATGTGCGACAGGATTGCATACAGAACAACAACAACACACACACACACACACACACTTATAAGGACATGGTTGCATAACCAAATTAAACATCGAGTTACATAGGTGGCTACTACACACATGACATTTCCACACACCAAAGTAAACGATATATTACATGCATAATTAAGTAGGATAAACGATTATCTGATCATCGTCTACTCCTTGTGACGCTTGCCGCTACAGCTCTGCTTGTGGCTCGATCTGGCCTCGTCGATTTTAGGAATGAGGCACTTCCTCATGTCAATGATATGCCTATGCATCTTGCAGCATGTCTACACGCTCTTAGCCGCGAACCTGTGGTGAGGTTCATCCAGTTGCTGTGACGCCCCTGATGCAATCATACACTAATCATACACGCAAATGTGTACGATCAAGATCAAGGACTCATGGGAAGATATCACAACACAATTCTAGACACAAATTAAAACAATACATGCTTTATATTAGAAGCCAGGTGCCTAGAGGGCTCGAATACATAACCTTGAATACAAACGAGTTAGCAGAAGCAACATTATCTGAGTATAGACATGAGTTAAACAAGTTTGCCTTAAGAAGGCTAGCACAAAAGCAATAACGATCGGAAAGGCAAGGCTTCCTTATGACCCACAAGTGTAGGGGAGCTATGGTAGGCCTTTCGAGAAGTAAGAGTGTCGAACCCAACGAGGAGCAGAAGGAAATGACAAGCAACTTTCAGCAAGGTATTCTCTGCAAGCACTGAAATTATCGGCAATAGATAGTTGTGTCATAAGATAATTCGTAACGGGTAACAAGTAACAAAAGTAAACAAGGTGCAGCAAGTGCCCCAATCCCTTTTGTAGAAAAGGACAAGCCTGGACGAACTCTTATATAAATCAAAGCGCTCCCGAGGACACATGGGAATTATTGTCAAGCTAGTTTTCATCATGCTCATATGATTCGCGTTCGTTACTTTGATAATTTGATATGTGGGTGGACCGGTGCTTGTGATGTCCTTCCTTGGACAAGTGTCCCACTTATGATTAACCCCTCTCGCAAGCATCCGCAACTATGAAAGAAGAATTAAGGTAAACCTAACCATAGCATGAAACATATGGATCCAAATCAGCCTCTTAGAAAGCAACGCATAAACTAGGGTTTAAGCTTCTGTCACTCTAGCAAACCATCATCTACTTATTACTTCCCAATGCCTTCCCCTAGGCCCAAATCATGCTGAAGTGTCATGTAGTCGATGTTCACATAACATCACTAGAGGAGAGACAACATACATCTCATCAAAATATCGAACGAATACCAAATTCACATAATTACTTATAACAAGACTTCTCCCATGTCCTCAGGAACAAATGTAACTACTCACAAAGCATATTCATGTTCATAATTAGAGGAGTATTAATTATCATTAAGGATCTGAAAATACAATCTTCCACCGAATAAACCAACTAGCATCAACTACAAGGAGTAATCAACACTACTAGCAACCCACAAGTACCAATCTGTGGTTTTGAGACAAAGATCGGATACAAACCAATCTGAGGTTTTGAGACAAAGATCGGATACAAGAGATGAACTAGGGTTTGAGAGGAGATGGTGCTGGTGAAGATGTTGATGGAGATTGACCCTCTCTCGATGAGAGGATCGATGGTGATAACGATGGCGGTGATTTCCCCCTGACGGAGGGATGTTTAGCCGGCAGAATAGCCCCGCCAGAGCCCTAGATTGGTCCTACCCAGGTTCCGCCTCGATACAGTGGCGCTTCGTCTCAAAAACTTCTCTGTGATTTTTGTCAGGGCAAAAGACACCATATAGCAGAAGATAGACGTTGGGGGCCTGCCAGGAGGCCCACAAGGTAGGGGGCGCCCAGGGGGTAGGGCGCGCCCTCCACCCTAGTGGCTGGCTGGTGGGCCCCCTCTGGTGCTTTCTTCGCCCAATATTCTTTATATATCCAAAACTGATCTCCATGAAGTTTCAGGACTTTTGGAGTTGTGCAGAATAGGTCTCTAATATTTGCTCCTTTTCCAGTCGAGAATTCCAGCTACCGGCATTCTCCCTCTTCATGTAAACCTTATAAAATAAGAGAGAAAAGACATAAGTATTGTGATATAATTTGTAATAATAACCCATAATGCAATGAATATCAATATAAAAGCATTATGCAAAATGGACGTATCAAGTCCCCCAAGCTTAGACCTCGCTTGTCCTCAAGCGAAAGCCGAAATCGAAAAATATGTCCAGATGTTTAGAGATAGAGGTGTCGATAAAATAAAATATGGACATGAGGGCATCATGATCATCTTTAGAATAACAACATATATTGTCATATAATTTCTCATGCTAAAGTAACAATCCATTCACAAGGTAGAGTATGAATCAGAAACTTCATTGAAAACTAACAAACTATGATCTGAGTCATTGAAGCAATTGCAATTTATCATAACATCGGAAAGAGTCAATATAAGAGCTTTTCAGCAAGTCCACATACTTAACTATCATTTAGTCTTTCACAATTGCTAACACTCACGCGATACTTATGGGTACAAAGTTTCAATCGGACACAGAGAAAGATAGGGGCTTATAGTTCTGCCTCCTGACCTTTTACCTCAAGGGTAATGTCAACAATAATATTTTATGAAAACCTACATCCGAGTGGATATATATGTTCGGATCTTTCCAACACATAGTGCTTGCAAAAGGATAAAGTGTAAAAAGGAATGGTGAAGATCACCATCACTCTTGTATGAGGGTAGAAGATAAAATTAAAAGATAGGCCCTTCGCCGAGGGAAGCAGAGGCTGTCATGCGCTTTTATGGTTGGATGCACAAAATCTTAATGCAAAAGAACGTCACTTTATATTGCCCCTTGTGATGGGGACCTTTATCATGCAGTCCGTCGCTTTTATATCTTCCATATCACAAGTTCGTATAAAGCTTATTTTGTTCACACTAATAGATCATGCATATTTAGAGAGCAATTTTTATTGGTTGCACCGATGACAACTTACTTGAAGGATCTTACTCAATCCATTGGTAGGTACGGTGGACTCTCATGGCAAAACTGGGTTTAGGGATGTTTGGAAGCACAAGTAGTATCTCTACTTGGTGCATAGAATATGGCTAGCATGAGAGGGAAAGGCAGGTTCAACATGTTGGATGATCCAAGAGAATATAACTTCTATTCGGATATAAGAAAACATAACCCAATATGTTGTCTTCCTTGTCCAACATCAACTTTTTAGCATGTCATATTTTAATGAGTGCTCACAATCACAAAAGATGTCCAAGATAGTTTGTTTATATGTAAAACCTCTCTTTCTTTATTACTTCCTATTAATTGCAACAATGACCAAAACTATGTTTGTCAACTTTCAACAAATTTTATTCATCATACTCTATATGTAGAGTAATTACTCTCCATAAGATCAATATGGTCTTTTATTTCTTTTTATTCTTTCTCTGATTCCCTCAAGATCATACCACAAAAGCAAAACCCTCAACTAAAAACTACTCTTTATTATATATAACTCAAGAACTCGATTACAGAGATGAAACATAAAGCAAAACTAAATGCTAGATCAAGATATAGCCAAAAGGGTCGAACTAAGAAAAATGATAAAGATAGAGGTGTGATGGTGATACGATACCGGGGCACCTCCCCCAAGCTTGGCGGTTACCAAGGGGAGTGCCCATACCCATGTAGTTATGTCTCTTTCTTCGGAGGTGGTGATGATGGAGTTGTTGATGATGTAGGCTTCTTCCCTAACTTGCACTTGGAGACGCCATGGTGATCTAGATCTGTCAAAAAAATAGCTGGAAACAAAAACAGAGGATTTTTTCATGGTATGGTGGTCAAAACGTTCGGGAGATTATATAATGAATTTTTACCGACCAAAAGAAGTATCGTGCAAGAAAACGGAGTCCAGAGGGAACACGAGGTGGCCACAAGGTAGGGGGCATGCCCAGGGGGTTGGGTGCGCCCTCCACCCTTGTGGTCGCCTCGTGTCTCTTTTGGGCTACTTTTAATTTTCCTAATTTTTTAATATTCCAAAAGGGAGAAAATTGGTATTAGAACAGTTTTGGAGTCAGTTTACTTACGTACCACATACATATTCCTTTTCGGAGTCTAAAACATTTTGGAAAGTGTCCTTTATGTACTCCTCCGGTGTTATAGTGTCAATTATATTGGTCTCAACATATATGGGATTACCTGAGATATAATGTTTGATTCGTTGACCATTTATACCTTAGGATTTCTGCCTTCGCGTTGTTGATTTTGATGGCACCAGAATGATAGACCTCCTCAAAATGTAAGGACCATCCCATTTAGAGAGAAGTTTTCCTGCAAAAAATCTTAAACGAGAGTTGTATAGAAAAACATGATCACCTATATTAAACTCATGCTTTTGTGTCCTCCTGTCATGCCATCTTTTAACTTTTTCTTTAATAAACTTGGCATTCTCATAGGCTTGGGTTCTCCATTCATCAAGCGAGCTAATGTCAAATAACCTCTTCTCACCGGAAGTTTGAAATCATAGTTGAGCTCTTTAATAGCCCAATATGCCTGATGTTCTAATTCGAGAGGTAAGTGACAAGCCTTTCCATAAACCATTTTATACGGAGACATACCCATAGGATTCTTATAAGCAGTTCTATAAGCCCATAATGCATCATCAAGTTTCTTGGACCAATTCTTTCTAGATCTATTAACAGTCTTTTGCAAAGTCAATTTAATCTCTTTATTACTCAATTCTACTTGACCACTTGGCTGAGGATGATATGGAGATGTAATTCTATGGTTAATAGCATACTTAGCAAGCATTTTACAGAAAGCACCATGAATAAAATGTGAACCACCATCAGTCATTAAGTATCTAGGGACTCCAAACCTCGGAAAAATACCTTTAAGCATCTTAATAGAAGTGTTATGATCAATTCTACTAGTTGGAATAGCTTCTACCCACTTAGTAACATAATCAACAACAACTAAAATATGTGTATACCCATTAGAGGAAGGAAAAGGTCCCATATAATCAAATCCCCAAACATCGAATGGTTCAATAACAAGTGAATAAATCATAGGCATTTCTTGACGTCTACTAATATTACCAATTCTTTGACATTCATCACAAGACAAGAAAAACTTACGAGCATCCTTGAAGAGAGTAGGCCATTAAAACCGGATTGCAATACCTTATGTGCAGTTCTATCTCCAGCGCGGTGTCCTCCGTAAGCCTCAGAGTGACACTTGCATAGGATATGTTCCTATTCATGCTGAGGTACACAACATCTAATAACACCATCTAATCCTTCTTTATAAAGGTGTGGGTCATCCTAAAAGTAATGTCTTAAATCATAGAAAAACTTTTTATTTTTTTGGTATGTGAAACTAGGTGGTATAAATTTAGCAACAATGTAATTAGCATAATCAGCATACCATGGAGTATTTTCAGAAGCATTTATGACAGCTAATTGTTCATCAGGAAAACTATCATCAATAGGCAGTGGGTCATCAAGAACATTTTCTAACCTAGACAAGATGTCTGCAACGGGGTTCTCCACTCCCTTTCTATCAATAATATGCAAATCAAATTCTTGTAACAAGAGAACCCATCTAACAAGTCTAGGTTTAGCATCTTTCTTTTCCATAAGATATTTAATAGCAGCAAGATCAGTGTGAACAGTTACTTTAGAATCAGCAATATAAGATCTGAACTTATCACAAGCAAATACAACTGCTAAAAAATCCTTTTCGCTAGTAGCATAATTTCTCTAGGCACTGTCTAGAGTTTTACTAGAATAATGAATAAGATTTAATTTATTATCAACTCTTTTCCATAGAATAGCACCAACAACATAATCACTAGCATCGCACATAATTTCAAAGGGTAAATTCCAATCAGGTGGCTGAACAATAAGTGCAGAAATCTAGGCTTTCTTAAGTATTTCAAATGCTTCTACACAATCATCATAAAAAACAAAACGAACATATTTTTGCAAGAGATTAGTGAGAGGCCTAGAAATTTTAGAGAAGTCTTTAATAAACCCCCTATAGAAACCATCATGACCAAGGAAACTTCTTATACCTTTGTTATCTTTAGGACACGACATCTTTTCAATAGCATCTACCTTAGCTTTATCAACTTCAATACCTCTTTCATAAATTTTATGCCCCAAGACAATACCTTCATTAACCATAAAGTGGCACTTCTCCCAGTTCAAGACAAGATTAGTTTCTTCACATCTCTGCAAAACTCGATCAAGGTTGCTTAAGCAATCATCAAAAGAAGTTCTGTAAGCGGAGATATCATCCATGAAAACCTCAACAATCTTTTCACAAAAGTCAGAGAATATAGCAGCCATACATCTTCGAAAGGTAGCAGGTGCATTGCATAAACCAAAAGGCATACATCTATAAGCAAAGGTACCGAAAGGGCAAGTCAAAGTGGTCTTTTCCTGATCATCTTTTAACACATGTATTTGAGATAAACCAGAACAACCATCTAGAAAGTGGAAATGTGAATGGTTGGATAGTCTTTCTAGCATTTGATCAATAAAAGGTAGAGGGTAATGATCTTTTCTACTAGCTTTATTTAATTTGCGGAAATCAATTACCATTCTATAACCTATAACAAATCTTTGTGGGACCAATTCATTCTTATCATTAGGAATGTCGGGGAAACCGATCACCTATGGGGTCACAAGGATCCCTTCTACGTTTGACGGGGGGTTAGTTGCACGAAGAGCAGGTCTAGCCGTAAGCACACAGGGGGTTTTAATCCAGGTTCAGGCCACAAAGGTGCGTAATACCCTAATCCTACTTGTCTGGTATGTGTGTTCTCGAGTTTTTGAACTAGCTACGGTGCGTGCTTTGTCCAAAAGTCCAAATCCTCTCTTTGTATGCCTCGGTCCTCCTTTTATATGCAAAGGGGTTGCCACAGTGGCACACAGGAGGTGGCAAGCTACAGTTGTACGAGCTTATCGCTCGATTAACGTAGGACAAACGCATTTAATGCGTTGCCTATGCATCCTCTTGCTTTATTGGGGACAACAACAGAGGCCATCTCATCCTCTGTTGCTCCTCCTTGCCTTGACACGCATCCAGGTCGACGAGGCATGCAGCGGCATGCTGGCCAACTAGCTGTTGTGTTGGTGGAATGGTAAGCTTCCACGAAGATCTGCATGCCGCAACGCAGGCGCCTGCTTAGTTGGCACGACTATTGTCGCACTGGAGTAGTGGTGAGGTGGCAAAACCTTGCCGGGTGCGGGTCTGGCGACGGCCCAGCTATCGTCCCCGGCAAGGCTTGCCGGGGGCCTTGGAGTCTTCCCCGACAAAGGTCTTGCCGGGGGTCTTTGTCTTCTGGTCCTACGCGGATCTGTGGGTCGTCAATCCTTATGAGGATTTGCATGCTATCGAGCATGCACTCTCCAGATCATGGTCTTAATGTTTACTCTCCAGATCATGGTCTTAACGTTTGATACGTCTCCAACGTATCTATAATTTTTGATTGTTCCTTGCTATTATATTACCCCTTTTGGATGTTTATGGGCTTTATTTTACACATTTATATCATTTTTGGGATTAACCTACTAACCGGAGGCCCAACCCGTATTGCTGTTTTTTTGCCTATTTTAGTATTTCAAAGAAAAGGAATATCAAACAGAGTCCAAACGGAGAGAAACCTTCGGGAGCGTGATTTTTGGAACGAACATGATCCGGAGAACTTGGAGTGCAAGTCAAGAAGCTTGCGATGTGGGCAGGAGACAGGAGGGCACGCCCACCCCCTCTGGGCGCGCCCCTATCTCCTGGGCGCCACAGGCGGCCACCGACATACTTTTTCCTCCTATATATACCTACGTACCCCGAAAAGATCCAGGGAGCCAACGAAACACAATTTCCACCACCGTAACCTTCTGTATCCGCGAGATCCCATCTTGGAGCCTTCGTTGGTGCTCCGCTGGAGGGGGAATCAACCACGGAGGGCTTCTACATCAACACCATAGCCCCTCCGATGAGTTGTGAGTAGTTTACCATAGACCTTCGGGTCCATAGTTATTAGCTAGATGGCTTCTTCTCTCTTTTTGGATCTCAATACAATGTTCTCCCCCTCTCTTGTGGAGATCTATTCGATGTAAACTCTTTTTGCGGTGTGTTTGTCGAGATCCGATGAATTGTGGGTTTATGATCAAGTTTATCTATGAGAAATATTTGAATATCCTCTGAAATTTTATGTATGATTGAGTTATCTTTGCAAGTATCTTCGAAATATCAGTTTGGTTTGGCCTACTAGATTGATCTTTCTTGCCATGGGAGAAGTGCTTAGCTTTGGGTTCAATCTTGCGGTGTCCATTCCCAGTGACAACAGGGGCAGCAATGCATGTATTGTATTGTTGCCATCGAGGATAAAAAGATGGGCTTTATATCATATTGCTTGAGTTTATCCCTCTACATCATGTCATCTTTCTTAATGCGTTACTCTGTTCGTTATGAACTTAATACTCTAGATGCAGGCAGGAGTCGGTGGATGTGTGGAGTAATAGTAGTAGATGCAGGCAGGAGTCGGTCTACTTGTCACGGACGTGATGCCTATATACATGATCATGCCTAGACAATCTCATAATTATTCGCTTTTCTATCAATTGCTCGACAGTAATTTGTTCACTCACCGTAATACTTATGCTATCTTGAGAGAAGCCACTAGTGAAACCTATGTCCCCCGGGTCTATCTTTTATCATATAAGCTTTAAATCTACTTTTATTTGCATCTTTACTTTTTGCATCTATATTATAGAATACCAAAATATATTTATCTTATCATACTATCTTTATCAGATCTCACTTTCGCAAGTGGCCATGAAGGGATTGACAACCCCTTTATTGCGTTGGTTGCGAGTTCTTTGTTTGTTTGTGTAGGTGCGTGGGTCTTTTGAGGAGCCTCCTACTGGATTGATACCTTGGTTCTCAAAAACTGAGGGAAATACTTACGCTACTATTGCTGCATCACCCTTTCCTCTTCAAGGAAAACCAACGCAAGCTCAAGACGTAACTAGAAGGATTTCTAGCGCCGTTGCCGGGGAGGTCTTCGCTGAAGTCAAGACATACCAAGTACCCATCACAAACTCATCTCCCTCGCATTTACATTATTTGCCATTTGCCTCTCGTTTTCCTCTCCCCCACTTCACCCTTGCCGTTTTATTTGCTCTCTCTTTCCCAATCTCTCTCTCTCCTTTTCGCTTGCCCTTTTTCTGTTTGCTCGTGTGTTTCATCGTTTACCTTGTCGTTATGGCTAGCTCAGTCTTTATCCCTTCGTCCCGCGACTTTGAACTTCTCCACTTCAAGCAAAGACAAGGAGAAAATTTAAAAGATGCTTGGTTTAGTATGCTAGAATCTTATCGTAGTTGTGCTTTAGAAGGAGATTTCAAGATTTTAATTCGCAATTTTTATGTTGGGTTAACCTTACCCCACAAACAACTCCTTGATTTCGCCGCAAAAGGAGAATTTATTGAACTTGATCCTAGTTCCGCTTATGAAATTATAGAGGGGATAGTAGGAGTACTTCCCCTACAAAAAGGATCACCCTTCTCTCTTGAAGGAACCCAAATTTTAGAGAAATTACTTGAATTGCAAAAACTTGTTGAACCATTTAAGAATATTGTTGGGAGTATCAACTGCATGAATAATTTGATCACACTTTACAATAAGCGGTTGGATGCCTCAGATCAAAGGATCTCTGAGCATGAAGGGAAAGGCAAAGAGCCTCCCGGACTTGAGCATAACCCCATTAAAAAGATGAGTGCCAAAGATGGCACTACTTAGATCTATCTTCGCTTTTATGCCTAGCTAGGGGCGTTAACCGATAGCGCTAGTTGGGAGGCAACCCAATTCTATTTGTGTTTTTTGTTTTTGTTCCTGTTTAGTAATAAATTTTGCATCTACCTTCTGTTTAGATGTGTTTTTATCTTTTAGTTAGTGTTTGTGCAAAGTAGGACCTATAGGATAACCTATGATGAGAGTTGATTTGATTCTGCTGAAAAACAGAAACTTTGCAAGCATGAAATTAGTTTTTGTAAATCACAGAAACATGCTTTTGCGTTGATTCTTTTTGATGATGATCAATCGAAAAATTGTCCAGGACTTCCTATTTTGGTAGGATTTTTAGAGTTCCAGAAGTTTGCGTTAGTTACAGATTGCTACAGACTATTCTGTTTTTGACAGATTCTGTTTTTGGTGTGTTGTTTGCTTATTTTGATGCATCTATGGCTAGTAAAATAGTTTATAAACCATAGAGAAGTTGGAATACAGTAGGTTTAACACCAACACAAATAAAGAATGAGTTCATTACAGTACCTTATGTGGTGGTTTTGTTTTCTTTCACTAACGGGGCTTATAAGATTTCCTGTTGAGTTTTGTGTTGTGAACTTTTCGAGTTTTGGGTAAAGCTTTGATGGACTATGGAATAAGGAGTGGCAAGATCCTAAGCTTGGGGATGCCCATGGCACCCCAAGATATTCAAGAATATCCAAAAGCCTATGCTTGGGGATGCCCCGGGAAGGCATCCCCTCTTTCGTCTTCGTTCGTTGGTACTTTACTTGGAGCTATATTTTTATTTGCCACATGATATGTGTTTTGCTTGGAGCGTCGTGTATTATATTAGTCTTTGATTTTTAGTTTACCACAATCATCCTTTCTGTACACACCTTTTGGGAGAAGCCCACTTGATTAGAATTTGCTAGAATACTCTATGTGCTTTACTTATATCTTTTGAGCTTGATAGTTTTTGCTCAAGTTCTTCACTTATATCTTTTAGAGCACGACGGTGGCTTAATTTTGAAGAAATTGCTAGTATCTCATGATTCACTTATATTATTTTGAGAGTCTTTTAGAACAACATAGTATTTTCTATGGTTACAAATTTGGTCCTAGAATGATGAGCATCCAAGTTGGGTATACTAAAAACTATCATAGAAAGTGCATAAAACACTAGGATCAATTTGATGCTTGATAATTGTTTTGAGATATAGAGGTAGTAATGTTAGAGTCATGCTAGTGGGTAATTATGAAATTGAGAAATACTTGTGTTGAAGTTGCCAAGTCCCGTAGCATGCACGTATGGTAAAAGTTGTGTGACAAATTTGTTGCATGAGGTGCTCTTTTGATTGCCTTCCTTATGAGTGGAGGTCGGGATCGCGCGATGGTTAACTCCTACCAACCCTTCCCCTAGGAGCATGCGTAGTAGTATTTTGCTTCGAGGGCAAGTAGACTTTTGTGATAAGTATATGAGTTCTTTATGAATAATGCGAGTCCATGGATATACGCACACTCATCCTTCCACTTTGCTAGCCTCTATTATACCGCGCAACTTTCGTCGGTATCATGCACCCATTATTTACCTTCCTCAAAACAGCCACCATACCTACCTATTATGGCATTTCAATAGCCATTCCAAGATATATTGCCATGCAACTTTCCACCGTTCCATTTATTATGACACACTTCATCATTGTCATATTGCTCTTTGCATGATCATGTAGTTGACATCGTATTTGTGGCAAAGCCACCTTCATAATTTTCATACATGTCGCTCTTGATTCATTGCATATCCCGGTACACCGCCGGAGTCATTCATATAGAGTCATATCTTGTTCTAGCGTTGAGTTGTAATTCTTGAGTTGTAAATCAATAAAAGTGTGATGATCTTCATTATTAGAGAATTGTCCCAGTGAGGAAAGGATGATGAAGACTATGATTCCCCCACAAGTCGGGATGAGACTTCGGACTTTACAAAAAGAAAAATAAGACAAAAAAAGGGAAAAAAGAGAAAGGCCAAAAAGAAAAAAAGGGAAGGCCAAAGAAAGAAAAAAAGAAAAAAAGAAAAAAAGAAAATGAGAGAAAAAAGAGAGAAGGGACAATGCTACTATCTCTTTTTCCACACTTGTGCTTCAAAGTAGCACCATGATCTTCATGATAGAGAGTCTCCTATGTTGTCACTTTAATATACTAAGTGGGAATTTTTCATTATAGAACTTGGCTTGTATATTCCAATGATGGGCTTCCTAAAAATGCCCTAGGTCTTCGTGAGCAAGCAAGTTGGATGCACACCCACTTAGTTTCTTTTGTTGAGCTTTCATATATTTATAGCTCTAGTGCATCCGTTGCATGGCAATCCCTACTCACTCACATTGATATCTATTGATGGGCATCTCCATAGCCCATTGATACGCCTAGTTGATGTGAGACTATCTTCTTCCTGTTTTTGTCCTCACAACCACCACCTTATACCACCATAGTGCTATGTCCATGGATTGCGCTCATGTATTGTGTAAGAGTTGAAAAAGCTAAAGCGCGTTAAGAAGTATGAACGAATTGCTTGGCTAAAACCGGGGTTGTGCATGATAGGAGTATTTTGTGTAATGAAAATGAAGCATGGCCTAACTATATGATTTTGTAGCGATAAGCTTTCTTTGGCTATGCTATTTTGATAGGACATGATTATTTGTTAGTATGCTTCGAAGCATTATTATTTTTATGTTTTATAAGCATTTATCTTGAATCATTTGGATCTGAACATTCGTGCCACAATAAAGAAAATATAATTGAGAATTATGCTAGGTATCATTCCACATCAAAAATTCTGTTTTTATCATTTACCTACTCGAGGACGAGCATGAATTAAGCTTGGGGATGCTTGATACGTCTCCAACGTATCTATAATTTTTTATTGTTCCTTGCTATTATATTACCCCTTTTTGATGTTTATGGGCTTTATTTTACACATTTATATCATTTTTGGGACTAACCTACTAATCGGAGGCCCAGCCCGTATTGCTGTTTTTTTGCCTATTTCAGTATTTCGAAGAAAAGGAATATCAAACGGAGTCCAAACGGAATGAAACCTTCGGGAGCGTGATTTTTGGAACGAACGTGATCCAGAGAACTTGGAGTGCAAGTCAAGAAGCTTGCGAGGTGGCCAGGAGACAGGAGGGCGCGCCCACCGCCTCTGGGCGCGCCCCTATCTCCTGGGCCCCACAGGCGGCCACCGGCGTACTTCTTCCTCCTATATATACCTACGTACCCCGAAAACATCCAAGGAGCCAACGAAACACAATTTCCACCACCGTAACCTTCTGTATCCACGAGATCCCATCTTGGAGCCTTCGCCGGTGCTCCGCCGGAGGGGGAATCGACCACGGAGGGCTTCTACATCAACGCCATAGCCCCTCCGGTGAGTTGTGAGTAGTTTACCACAGACCTTCGGGTCCATAGTTATTAGATAGATGGCTTCTTCTCTCTTTTTGGATCTCAATACAATGTTCTCCCCCTCTCTTGTGGAGATCTATTCGATGTAAACTCTTTTTGCGGTGTGTTTGTCGAGATCCGATGAATTGTGGGTTGATGATCAAGTTTATCTATGAGAAATATTTGAATCTCCTCTGAATTTTTTATGTATGATTGAGTTATCTTTGCAAGTCTCTTCGAATTATCAGTTTGGTTTGGCCTACTAGATTGATCTTTCTTGCCATGGGAGAAGTGCTTAGCTTTGGGTTCAATCTTGCGGTGTCCTTTCCCAGTGACAGAAGGGGCAGCAAGGCATGTATTGTATTGTTGCCATCGAGGATAAAAAGATGGGGTTTATATCATATTGCTTGAGTTTATCCCTCTACATCATGTCATCTTTCTTAATGCGTTACTCTGTTCTTTATGAACTTAATACTCTAGATGCAGGCAGGAGTCGGTCGATGTGTGGAGTAATAGTAGTAGATGCAGGCAGGAGTCGGTCTACTTGTCACGGACGTGATGCCTATATACATGATCATGCCTAGACAATCTCATAATTATTCGCTTTTCTATCAATTGCTCGACAGTAATTTGTTCACTCACCGTAATACTTATGCTATCTTGAGAGAAGCCACTAGTGAAACCTATGTCCCCCGGGTCTATCTTTTATCATATAAGCTTTAATCTACTTTTATTTGCATCTTTACTTTTTGCATCTATATTATAGAATACCAAAATATATTTATCTTATCATACTATGTTTATCAGATCTCACTTTCGCAAGTGGCCGTGAAGTTATTGACAATCCCTTTATTGCGTTGGTTGCGAGTTCTTTGTTTGTTTGTGTAGGTGCGTGGGTCTTTTGAGGAGCCTCCTACTGGATTGATACCTTGGTTCTCAAAAACAGAGGGAAATACTTACGCTACTATTGCTGCATCACCCTTTCCTCTTCAAGGAAAACCAACGCAAGCTCAAGACATAGCAACATTGTCGATGGTGTAAGAGTTCTCGGCCCCAAGGGTGATGGACTTGTTGGTGTTCATGCAGGCTGCCTCGGCAAAGCCCTTGCCGGGGGCAGTCCAGCTTGTCCCTTGCCCCTCGCGCTTCGAGCGTCTGTTTTGGTGGCCTTCGGGCTTTGCCTTCCCTTGCCTCACTAGGCCCTGCCACAGGCATGGCTGCGACTGCCCATGCACTAGTAAGGGGTACTGAACTACCCATACATTTGTACACCGACAGGAGCCCCCGGGCTTGGGCCACACACAAGGGCAAGGCATAGTTGGGCCAGGCCCAAGGCAGTGCGCGGGCGGGCGTGGCAGAGATGGACCGCCATGATCCTTCTATCAGTTGCACTTCCCCGCGACCCGCGTCGAGCGCATGACGTGGGGGTCGTGCGTGGGATGGCTTCATCATGCTTGCGTCATCTCGTAGTCGATAGCAAAGAGGCCGCTCGTGCTTCCATTATTTAAGAAGGAGCAATCTGCATGGGTGCTACTCATTTACTAAGTGGACTCGGGTCGTAGCTTGCATGGTGTCGCACCCCACGATCACGGGGTAGAGAACAGTCGTCCCACCTGTCCTCACGCCCCCTTCCGCTTTGCAACGTATCCCTCATGCCTTGGGAAGGGCTGGCGGTGGATGTGGAGGACGTGGGCATTAACGCAGAGGCGGAAACCCAGACGTTTGTTGATTGGGGGAGCGGATTGGCTCCGATTCCCTGTGCTTCAGGAGGCCGCATTGGCCACGCGGGACGGCCACCCTTTGGGCTGGGTGGCCCGGCCCCGTTCCTGCTCTTCTATAATAAGGGGAGAGGGCCGGTGCTTCTCCGCATTCATCCTCTTCTCTCCCTCTTGCTTACCATCTTCCTCTCATTCGCACTGGCGAAAGGGTGCGCTGGCGCCTCGACATAGGCTACGAGGGCTTCTGCTCGACAACGCGTCCCTCCTCCCCCGGAGCCTCCGACTGCGGAGCTCGCCGCAAGGGGAGAGGAAGGGGATGGGGCCGAGGTCGTCGCTGCGCTCGGGGAGGACGCGGACGGGGCAGTGCACCCGCTACGCTCGTGCCGGCGGCCCCTCCTCCAATCGGTGGCCACGTCAGGGACCAACCCTACGAGTTCTTCATCAGGCTGTATAAGCCTGTGTGTAGTCGCCTCTGGCTTTCGATTCCGTTCGCCCGGGTGATGGAGCAAGAGGCCCAGCGGGCCTTGAGGCTTCACATGAGGGGCTGCGGGAATGGCAGCATATGGGCTGACATTGACTTTCCCCGCCCTCACGTCATGTATCTTCGTCAGGGGTGAAAAACCTTTGCACATGCCCATAGCTTGTCGGAGGGGCACGTTCTCCATTTTAAGTTAATAGAGAGCGACCTACTCTCTGTCAAGATCTTCGGGAACTCTGGAATTCGCTTAGGGTGTTGCGTGGAGATTTCCATTGACGACGAAAGCTCCTCCTCGAGCGACAGCGGCGAGAAGGACAACGCCAACAACGATAACGACGGCGGGTGGGAGGACGATGATTCTGACTCCGGCTGACCTCCAGTGGCTGCACCATTATCTGGCCCGCTCCCTCCCTCGGCAACACACCTTGCCGGGGGCCTCGTCCTGTGTCCCTGGTGACGGTGGTTGGTGGGCTTCCTTGTCAAGCTCTCCATCGCCCAGTTCCCCATGCCCGTCACCTTGCGCGGCCTGCCGTACCTGGGGAGGAATAGGGCAAGAACGGGATTACGGGGCACTTATCTTTTTGTCAATTTGTAGGCACTTGCCAAATCTTAATCTTCTAGGAAATGTAATCTACTGAGCCCATGCTTATGTTCTGTAATATCTATACTTGCATTAGCATATCAATGAAAAAGATGACCTTTTGCCAGGAACTCATGCACATATGCGTTCGTGCAGAGGCAAAGTGCCCCTTCAATGAAAATAAATGAGTCTCCCCGGCAAGCTACCTTGCCAGCGCTCCTGTGCCTGCTGGAGAACCACATCTGCCGGGTTACAGGTGCAGGGTCCAGCCCCCTGCCAAACTCTTGTTTTGCCCAAGGTTACTACCACTACCCCGACCGAAGCAGCGTTCAAGTCGGGGATGGGAGCACCCAGGTCTATACAGAGTGGCGAGGTTTTCTAATGTGCAAGTCACAAGTTACGAACATGAATGGGCAGGGGAGGAACTTTATCTGGTTGAGTTGTTGGTGGAGACGCCGCGCCAAGCTGTCTTCTCAATTTCTTGCCGGGGCGTTGGTACTGCGGCCGGAAGGAGGAGAGGACAAGGACACGGAGCCTTGACGGTTTCCCAAGATCTATTAGAACCTAAGGTAGCACAATATCCTAGGCAAGTACGCATGCATACACACACACACACACACATATATATATATAAACATGGACACTAGGAGGAAATTGTACATGTTAAAAACTAACTAGTTGCGCGTAGGATCTACGCCTGGCTCTGTACATAGGGTTACATGCCTTGCCGGCAAGGCTAGTACAAAAGGGGGTTGCCGGAGCTCCCAGCAACTGCACCCTATGGGTAAAACGTGCAAAGATGTTCGATATTCTATGAGTTGCTCACTGGAATGCCATCTTCGGTCTCCAGGCGGACTGCGCCGGGCCTGGTGACTCGTATTACCCGATAGGGGCCTTCCCACTTTGGCGTCAACTTGTTTTGAATTCTTGACGGACTGAACGCGCCGAATAACAAGGTCGCCCTCCTCAAGGCTTCGGGCGTGAACCTTGCGGCTATGATAGCGGCGCAAGGCTTGCTGGTAGCGAGCAGCTCACACAGTAGCTCGAAGACGATCTTCCTGAAGGAGCGTCGCATCATCTTGGCACAACTGCTCTTGCTCAAGCTCATCATAAGCGAGCACTCGAAGTGACACATATATGAGTTCAGTGGGGAGAACTGCTTTTGCCCCGTGGACCAAGGCAAAGGGTGTCTCGCCAGTGGCTCGATTTGGTGTCATTTCGATTGACCAAAGAACCATTGGCAACTCATCAATCCAACACCTTCCACAGTTGCGTAGCATGTCGAAAGTTCTTGTTTTGAGGCCCCGCAACACTTCACCATTTGCCCTTTCTGCATGGCCATTGCTCCTTGGGTGAGTAACAGAAGCAAAGCAAACTTTGCTACCAAGGTCCTGGATATATTGCATGAAGGTGCGGCTCGTGAATGGTGTGCCATTGTCGGTGATGACTCTGTTTGGCACACCAAAACGGCAAACGAGTCCCTTGAAGAACTTGACGGTTGACTGTGCTGTCACCTTCCTCGCCGGCTCCACTCAAAGCCCTCGACAGCACGGAGAAAGGGGCCCAGTATGTCGAGCCCCCAGTCTGAAAATGGCCAGGAGAGAGGGATTGTTTGAAGGGCTTGAGCTGGTTGATGAAGCTTCTTTGAATGAAACTAGCACACTTCACACTTGGTTACTAGTGTCGTCGCATCCTGGAGGGCAATGGGCCAGAAGATACCTTGCCGGAATGCTTTGCCGACATGGGCTCTTGACCCAATGTTGGAGCCACATATGCCTCCGTGTATCTCTGCCAACAGCTCCAGCCCGTCCTCCTAGGGAATACATTTCAATTTCACGACGTTCAGGCTTCTTCTGTAAAGGACATCATCCACAAATTGGTACATGCTAGACTGACGGGCTACTTTCTCTGCTTCTTCCCGCTCCTCAGGGAGATCCCCTGTTTGGAGGAAATGGACCGTATGCTCAGCCCATGCTGGAGCCCGAGGCTAGACGGCAAGGACCAAAGGCATGTCTTCCACTGCGGGTGCAGCCGTCTCAACAACAAGGGCCTGGGGCCCTACCGGAGGCTGCTGCTCCTCAGCAAGCTTGGGGTACCGGACAACATCGTTGCCGGCGGTCCTGGGAGCTCTGCGGGAAAGTATTTGTCGGGGCCCGCCTTCCTTCGCTTATTTTTCTCTGCTGACGATTCGACGGATGGCTGAGTTAACTTAAGCACAAAGGTACGTGGTTCCACAGGTAGCTTGAGGGCAGCGCGTTTTGACAAGTCATCGGCAATGTTGTTCTCTGCTCGAGGAACATGCCCTTCTTGTAGACCATCAAAGTGATATTCTAACTTCCTCACTTCATTCATGTATGCCTCAATCAACGGGCTCTGATAATCCTTGTTGACTTGCTTGATGACAAGTTGTGAATCTCCTCTGACAATAAGCTTCCTAATCCCGAAGTCCGCTGCGATCCTGAGACTGGAAAGCAGCCCCTCGTACTCTACAGTGTGGTTTGTCAACCTCTCCCGAGGAAAGTGCATCTGGACCACATACTTGAGGCACTCCCCAGTGGGTGCGGAGAGTAGCACGCCGGCACCAACACCTTGTAAGGAGAAGGCCCCATCAAAGTACATAATCCAATAACTACTTGCCTCTCTCGGCGTTTTGGGAACGGGGGTACCCATACTTGCCTGCCTGCGGCCTGCGGCGTGGCTCAGGGAGTGGCCCAGTACGGCCCATCTTCATCAACACATACTCAAGACCCTCGCGAGGGGCCAAGCCTCGCGGGGTGGACGACAGGAGGCTTCCTCGGGCACAGCCTCATCAGGCTGGCTCGCGAGGAGGCGGAGAGATCAAGGCGGGGTACCTCACGAGGTGCCCATGACGCAAGCCATGATGACGGAGGCCTGGCACCGGCCTGCGCAGAGTCCTTGTTTCCTCTTGGGTGCAAAGGGGGCAAGCGCAGGCGAGAGTATCAAGCAAAGGCAACCATTTCGGTGCAACAAGACCAAGACCAGCAGGACAGCGGGATGGAGGTCATCGTGGAGCTCAAGCCGGTGTCACCGTCAGGGTCTTTGGCAGGCGAGGACCGACTTTAGTCAGGATAAGTGTACTAGATGTTCCCCTTCAAAATGGCCAATTGTTGGCGCCCTTCCCGCTCAATATTTGGGAAGAGGCCCAGGGCCTCCCTCTATAAATAGATCTAGCCACCGCAGAGTAGGGGAGAGGAGATTTTGGGTAGACTATAGAGAGAGAGGCGACTGAACTCACCCAAGCAGTTCATCGCACCAGCCAAGAACAGCCCCTCGCGAGGCTGTTCTTCCTTGTATTATTCATCATTAGCCCCTGAGGCAATCCACCACACCACAAACTGGAGTAGGGTATTACACCACAATGGTGGCCTGAACCAGTATAAATCTCGTGTCCCTTGTGTTGTTCTTCGTGTAGTTTAGATCCTTGCGAGGTGAAGAGACATGAGTTGATAGGAGGTGTGATCTCCGCGTGCACCCCAGAGTTCGAACCTTGAGGGTCTGCCGGAACCTGAAATCCAACATTTGGTGCGCCAGGTAGGGGGTGCGCCGGAGCTTTCCCTTCCACCGACCCGCTCTCCGCCAACACCGCGGTTCGCCCTCATGATGGGCAACGTGCCGCCCGCTCTGGTTGCCAGCGCCAGCATGGGGGCCAGGTTGCTCCGAGCCTTGGCCCCCGCCTTGCGACAGGTGCAATGGCCGAACAAGTTCAAGCCGGAGATGCCGCTATAATGGCACGGCCGATCCGCTGGCTTTCCTGCTGGCGTATGAGGAGGCCATCCTCGAGACCGGGGTTGACGACAGGGTCATGGCTAACTGGTTTCCCATGGCCATCACCGGCGTCCCGCGCATGTGGTTGCTCCACCTGCCGACGGCTTCTGTGGCCTCTTGGGGGGAGCTGCGCGGCCTCTTCCTCACCCAGTACGCTGCACCGGCACACCCGGTCATCGCAGCTCTCCTAGGTGGCTCGCACGCACCACCTTCAGGCCACCACATCAAGCCATTCGTCCGCCAGATCGGCGCCGCTTCCGCGCTGCATCGGGCTCCTCCGGGTTGGGCGGCGCCTAAAGCCGATCTGGCCTTCAGCTCGGATGATCACCCCTCCAACTCAGCCTGCTTGGGCGCGCTCCCAATGCTGTGCACCCCCACCATCTGTCAGGTGGCCCACCAGGACCCTCATCGACGGTGGTGCTTGCCTCAGCATGCTCTCGGTGGAAGCCTTCAGCCTCCTCCATGTACCGCCGGAGCGGCTTCAGCCCAGCAAGCCCTTCTTGGGTGTCGGAGGCGGCTCCACCGGCTCCCTGGGGCAGATCCGCCTTCCGGTGACCTTCGGCACCTACGACAACTTCTTCACAGAGCTAATCGACTTCGACATCGCCCCCATCGGCCTCCCATACAACATCATCCTTGGCTACCCGACACTAGCCCGGTTCATGGCCACAACTCACCCAGCGTACAACCTCATGAAGATGCCCGGGAGTAGCGGCGTCCTCACCGTGTCCGGAGACACCAGGGATGCGTTGCAAGCACTAAAGCTTACTTTCAAGGCCGCGGCGGTGGCGCAGCCCGCCGGCTCAAACGCCCCTGAGCCCAAGGGGGCTGCACCGACCAAGAAGAAGCAGCTATTCACCCAAGACAAGGCGGAAACCAAGCAGGTACTGGTCGACGTGGACGGATCTACTAGCGCCACCTTCACCATAGGCGCCAACCTCGAGCCCGTGCAGGAGGAGGCCTTGGTGAAGTTCCTACGCGCGAACAAGAAGGTATTTGTGTGGGAACCTGATCAGCTAGCAGGGGTCCCGAGGGGCGTAATTGAGCATCACCTCAACGTGTGCCCCAATGTGCGCCCTGTGAAGGAGAAGGCGAGGCGACAGTCTACTAAGAAGCAAGCTTTCATCGTCCAAGAGACCCGCAAGTTGGAGGCGGCAAGGGTCATTCGCGAGGTCCGCTACCCAGATTGGTTGGCTAATCCGGTTGTCGTGCCGAAGAAGGGGGGAAAGGAATGCATGTGTGTCGACTTCACCAACCTCAACAAGGCCTACCTGCAGGATCCATTCCCACTCCCTCGCATCGACCAGATCATCGACTCCACCGCTGAGTGTGACCTGTTGTGCTTCCTGGATGCCTTCTCCGGCTATCACCAGATCAAGATGGCAGTAGAAGATGTAGAAAAGACGGCTTTCCTGACCCCGTGTGGAGTGTACTGCTATACATGCATGCCGTTCGGGCTGCGCAATGTCGGTGCGACCTTTCAGCGACTGATGCACATCGCCTTGGGTCGGCAGCTCGGGAGGAATGCTGAGGCTTACATTGATGACATTGTGGTGAAGTCTCGGGAGGCAAAAACCCTGATACAGGACTTGGAGGAAACCTTCGCGAGCCTTAACAAAGTGGACCTGCGGCTCAACCCGGAGAAGTGTGTGTTTGGAGTCCCCTCGGGCAAGCTCCTGGGCTTCCTCGTATCCCACCGGGGCATCGAGGCCAACCCAGAAAAGGTAAAAGCAGTCGAGGACATGAGCCCGCCGAAGACCCTCAGAGAGATGCAGAAGCTCACCGGGCGCGTGACCGCACTAGGACGTTTCATCTCCAAGCTGGGGGAACGAGCGCTGCCCTTCTTCAAGCTGATGAAGAAGAAGGGCCCCTTTGAATGGACTGAAGAGGCCGACAAGGCATTCCAGGATCTCAAAAGGTACTTAACCAACCCTCCGGTGATGCTGGCTCCGCGTCCTCAAGAGCCCCTGGTGCTCTACCTTGCGGCCACCGCCTACTCTGCCAGCGCAGCCCTGGTGGCTGTTAGGGAGGAGCATAGGACCAAGGCCGCAGCAACCGTCCGGGTCAAAGCAAAGCAGGACCAAGAGGGCCTCACAGAGACCGCGACTGCAGCCGAGAAGGACCAGCCGCTGCAGGGAAGCACACCCAGAACAGAAGAGGCCCCTCCTCCAAGCGACCAGCCGCTGGGGGCTCCATTGTCTCGGGAGGCGCCCAGGCCTCCGGAGGGCGCTAGCAGCGCCAGCACCCCCACCTCGTCGAGCACTCTGTGTACTTCATCAGCACGGTGTTGCGGGACGTGAGGGCGCGGTACCCCATGCCTCAGAAACTCCTCCTCACACTATTGGTAGCCTCGCGCAAGCTGCGGCACTATTTCCAAGGCCATCCCATCAAGGTCGTCTCAGCATATCCCTTGGAAAGGGTGCTCAGGAGCCCCAACTCAGCTGGAAGAGTCGTTGGGTGGAACATCGAGCTGCAAGCGTTTCAGATAGAATTCAGCACAACCAGAGTCATGAAGGGGGCCGCGCTTGCGGACTTCGTGGCGGAATGGGCAGAAGCGCCAGGCCTTGAGGCTGGCGAGGATCGATCACTCTCCCCGGGAAGGCAGGCACCGGACGGTTGGGTCATGTACTTTGATGGAGCGTTCTCCCGACACGGTGCGGGGGCTGGTGCGGTGCTCGTATCTCCCACTCAAGACAAGCTCTACTATGCCGTGCAACTCTATTTACAGCACGGAGAAAAGGTCTCCAACAACATAGCAGAATACGAAGGCCTGATAGCAGGCCTGAAAGCCGCAGTCGCCCTAGGGGTGAAGCGCCTCACCATCAAGGGTGATTCGCAGCTCCTCGTCAACTTCTCCAACAAATTATACGAGCCGAAGGACAAGCACACGGAATCCTACCTCGCGGAGGTCCGCAGGATGGAGAGGCAGTTCTGGGGGCTGGAGTTGCAGCATGTGCCTCGCGACACCAATCAAGAGGCTGATGACATTGCCAAAAGGGCATCCAGGCGGCTACCTCAGGAGCCTGTCGTCTTCGAGGAGCGACTCTTCAAGCCCTCGGCGATGCCATCACTGTCAAGCACGGCGCAGCCTCGGGAGGAGCTCCCCCAGCCACCTGCCTCGGGAGCGCCGGTCTACGGCCCGACCTCAGGAGCGCGCCTGCTCCTGGCGCTGGAGCTTTCGGAAGGGTGCTGGATCACAGAGCTCAAGAGCTACCTGACACGAGGCACCTTGCCGGAAAAGGAGGAGGAAGTGGAGCGTGTGGCACGGCAGGCCACGACATACTGCCTCAAGGATGGAGAGCTCTACCGAAGACGACCGAATGATGTGTCCTTACGTTGCATTTCCAGGGAGCAAGGGAAGGAGCTACTGGTAGACATACACGGTGGAGACCGTGGACATCACTCGTCTTCACGGACTCTCATTGGCAAGGCGTTCCGCAGAGGGTTTTATTGGCCCACGGCACTCAATGACGCTGTGGAACTGTTGAAAGCTTGCGAGGCCTGTCAGTTCCATGCCATGCAGATCCATCAGCCGGCGGGAGGTCTGCAGACTATACCCCTCTCATGGCCATTCGCAGTCTGGGGACTGGATATCCTGGGTCCATTCCCTCGGGCGCCAGGAGGCTACTGCTACCTCTACGTCGCCATGGACAAGTTCACCAAGTGGGCTGAGGTGGAAGCTGTCTGCACCATCCCCGCAGGCTCCGCGGTCAAGTTCATCAAGGGCCTCGTGAGCCGATTCGGGGTGCCGAACCGCATCATCACCGACAACGGTTCGCAGTTCACCAGTAACCTCTTCAAAACATATTGTGCTAACCTTGGAACATAGATATGCTACGCTTCGGTAGCGCACCTGCGGAGCAACGGTCAAGCCGAGCGAGCTAACGTAGAGGTCCTGAGGGGCCTCAAAACCAGGACCTTCAAGAAGAAGCTGGAGGCCTGCGGCAGGGGCTGGTACGATGAGCTCCAGTCTGTGCTGTGGTCTATCCGCACGACCGCGACCAAGCCAACTGGCAAGAGACCCTGTTCTTCCTGTTTTATGGAGCTGAAGCCGTTCTCCCTCACGAGGTCAGACGTCGTTCCGCACGGGTCCTGGCGTTCAACGAAGCGCAACAGGACGCCATGCGGGGGACGGATCTCGTGCTGGGGGAGGAGCATCGCCGAGAAGCCGCACTGCAAGCAGCAAGGTACCAACAAGCACTGCGGCGACACCACTGCCGCAACATCCGCCCCAGGACTCTTGAGGTAGGGGATCTCGTGCTCAGACGGGTTCTCTCCAGGGAGGGATTGCATAAGCTCTCTCCCATGTGGGAGGGCCCGTTTAAGGTTGTTCATGTTTCCAGGCCTGGCTCCGCACGCTTGGAGACCCAGGAGGGGGTGCCCATCCATAACGCATGGAACATCCAACATCTCCGAAGATTTTACCCCCGAAAAAGGCCTGGTGCCTGTGAAGAAGGCGAATGCCTGTGAAGTAGCCACGTTTTGGAAAAGGCCCGGTGCCTGTGAAGAAGGCGAATGCCTGTGAAGTTGCGGCGTTTTGGAAAAGGCCCGGTTCCTGTGAAGAAGGCGAATGCCTGTGAAGTTGCTGCATTTTGGAAAAGGCTCGGTGCCTGTGAAGAAGGCGAATGCCTGTGAAGTTGCTGCGTTTGGGAAAAGGCCCGGTGCCTGTGAAGAAGGAAAACGCATGTGAAGCTCGCCGCCCGTGACACTCTCACATAATAATGAGTGGGGCTGTACATGCCCCGGAGTCTTTGGAGAGCCGCCCTCGGGCCTCGGGGGCTCCCGCCCACGCCTAGTGGCAGCACTTAGCTCCGCGCTGGTGAGAAGACGTCGAAGACTAGACTAGGTGCCCGACGCGGCTTCTTTCATTTGCTTTCCATAGTTGGCTTGTTTGTTTCTATTTGTAGTTTTTCTGAGGCTATTACCGTTTCGAGCTCGCGACCCTTCGTCCATTTCACTTGTTTGTTTCATTTTCTCTCGCGCGAAGTCTCACGAGGGAGGAACATGGGCACCCTTGCAAGTGTTTTTCTGCCCCGGTGGTTTGGAACTTCCCTATCCGAGTCCGCTGCGGGAGCACCCCTCCCATTCCGTGCCCCACGGGCATCGCGACATGATCACGGGACTTGGGTTGGTTGTCCTCGCTACCAAGGCTGGAGACTACCCCTACTGACTAAACCCTGCAGGACACAAGGCGCGCGATGAGGACCTATCCTCAGGAGGCGAGGACCGCAATGAGTGTCCCCAAGATAAGTGATTTCCACGCATAAACACGCAGAACAAAAACATAGCGCAGAAACAGTAGAAACAACGCACCAATTAAACAGCAACAGTTCAACATGCCCCGTGGGGCACCAGACTACATTCTTTTTGTGCAGGAGAGAAAGGAAAGCAAAAGGGGGCACGACTTGCCCGACGCCAACTCTCGGCAAAGGCTCGTACTGCCTCCGGAGCTCAGCTGGATTCCGCCTCCTGCATTACCAAAGCGCAGTGTCGGGCCGACCCGCTGCCCTCTCCTAGGCGAGCGCGACGACGAGGGGGCTGCTCGTGACCGCCACTGGAGGTGCTGCCGTCCGAGGGGGAGTCACCAGAGCTTAGCGGGCCTCGGGCACCGCTGCCCGCGCGCCTCCCGCCACCTTCATCCCGACCAACGCCGGGGTTGGGCGCATGGCCGCGGTCATCATCTTCGGGATAGCATCCGGCGCGGTGGCCGTCTTCCCCGAACACCCTCACGTAGAGGGTGGCATCGCCGTCGAACTTCAAGTGTAGAGTGCATCGTCGGCTCAGGCCGCGCGCGCGGGCAAACGTTTGCCAGCCGCGGGTCAGGGCTGCCTCCCCGGCGGTGGAGACCTCCAGAGTAGCCCAGGAGGCCCTGCTGCACCAACCATCTGCCTGAAGCCAAAGTCCGCCCGGGGCACCAACCGGAAGTTCACCTATAAAGAAGCGGGGGAGATGGAGCCAGGTGCCGGTCGGGTCCGCTAACCACACGATGAACTCCGACAGCACCTCCGTCGAGCAAGAGCACGGCCTTGGGGGTCGCGCAGCCCCAGCGTACCTCTCGGTGGCAGCCGAACGCCCACCGCCATGCAAAGGGATGTTTCCACGGCCAAGGGAGGCCGCAGCGGGGGCCGTAGGGTGCTTTCGAGGGCGGCCCCGGCCATGCTTGGCCGGAGGAGAGACGGGCCCTTCCTGGCGAGCCTTTCCTTTCTCCGCGGTCGAGAACCTCTTCGGCGGGGCCGTGGGGATGGCGAGCGGCCAAGAAGGAGAAGGGGAGTAGCAAGAAGGGATGGACTGGAAGGGCTCACGCCGTTCCATACATATAGCCGAGGGAGGCCAACCGCCGGCCACCACGATCACAGGTAATCATGCCCCGTTTTTCGTGCAGGGACTTGTCAAATCGTGCAGTTTCCGAGGCGTCGTGGGGGAGCCAGGACTCCCACGTCCAATCAACCGCCACGCGGCGCCCAAGGCCGCAGGCTGATGGGGCCCGCGGCGCTTCACACTTGCCCATTCGCTTCTCTGCTAAGCCAAGTCCAGGCGCGCCTTGGGCCCGGGGGCTACTGTCGGCGTTCTGGGAACGGGGGTACCCAGACTTGCCTGCCTACGGCCTGCGGCGTGGCTCAGGGAGTGGCCCAGTATGACCCATCTTCATCAACACATACTCAAGACCCTTGCGAGGGGCCAAGCCTCGCGGGGCGGACGACAGGAGGCGTCGTCGGGCACAGCCTCGTCAGGCTGGCTCGCGAGGAGGAGGAGAGATCAAGGCGGGGTACCTCACGAGGTTCCCATGACGCAAGCCATGACGACCGAGGCTTGGCGGGCGCCAGGCGGGCGCCAGCCTGCGCAGAGTCCTTGTTTCCTCTTTGATGCAAAGGGGGCAAGCGCAGGCGAGAGTATCAAGCAAAGGCAACCATTTTGGTGTAACAAGAAGAAGACCACCAGGACAGCAGGATGGAGGTCATCGTGGAGCCCAAGACGGCGTCAACGTCAGGGTCTTTGGCAGGCGAGGACCGACTTTAGTTAGGATAAGTGTACCAGATGTTCGCCTTCAAAATGGCCAATTGTTGGCGCCCTTCCCAGGCCCTCCCTCTATAAATAGAGCTAGCCACCACAGAGTAGGGGAGAGGATATTTTGGGTAGACTATAGAGAGAGAGGCGACTGAACTCACCCATGCAGTTCATCGCACCAGCCAAGAACAGCCCCTCGTGAGGCTGTTCTTCCTTGTATTATTCATCATTGGCCCCCTGAGGCAATCCACCACACCACAAACTAGAGTAGGGTATTACAGCACAATGGTGGCCTGAACCAGTATAAATCTCATGTCCCTTGTGTTGTTCTTCGTGTAGTTTAGATCCTTGCGAGGCAACGAGACGTGGGTAGGCAGGAGGTGTGATCTCCGCGTACACCCCACAGTTCGAACCTTGAGGGTCTGCCGAAACCCGAAATCTGATAGCCTCTTTGTCGGGAAAGGTGGTCTCTTGAACTTCTTTATCGGGCGTGGATGTCCATTCCGCTATAAATTCTGCCAAAGATCTGCTCTTGATTGTTGAAGTACTTTCGAATTTGAGCCCAAAGCTTGACAGCTCCACTGCACACTCCACAATCCTCCCCATTGCTTATGGGTTGTGCAAAATTCGTTGCAACATGAGGTGAGTGACGATGGTGATCTCGTGTGCTTGAAAGTAGTAGCGCAACTTCCTCGAGGCCATAAGAAGGCCGCAATTTCTGCATGCCAGAATACCTTGACCTAGCACCCTGCAAGAGGGAGCTGACAAAGTAGACTGGGTGCTGCACCACCTTTTTCTTCTGCTTTTCTTCACCCATTTGCGCATATTCTATCTTGCCGGCACCGGGCCTTGCCAGGGATTTTGCCTTGCCGGTATTGGCCCCTGCCGGCTCTGGTTTCTCATCTGATGGCTCAACCGCCACTGCCGTTGCCCCTTCTTGAACTTCTCTTTCTGCCACTAGCGCAGCACTAACCACTTGATTCGTTGCTGCCAAGTATAGCAGTAACGACTCTTGTGGTTTGGGCTCGACTAGTATTGGCGTAGAGGAGATGTACCTCTTTAAGTCTTGCAACGCTGCCACTGCCTCCGGAGTCCATTTCATCGGACCCGCCTTTTTCAAGATTTTGAAAAAGGGGAGGGCGCCCTCAGCAGACTTAGAGATAAACCTACTCAGGGTGGCAACGCAGTCGGCAAGCCTACGGACGTCCTTGACTCGTCGGGGTGCCTCAATCTGCTACATGGCCTTGATCTTGTCGGGATCTACAACCTTGAGGTTGCGTATTGTTGGGGATACCAACAATGGCAAACACGAGACCGCAGTTTTGTGATCAGGGTGATCCTCGGCGTCGAAAATGATAGGCATGTGGGACCACCTCAACGGCTCATGAACTGTGTGCCATTGTCGATGATGACTCTGTTTGGCACACCAAAACGGAAAACGAGTCCCTTGAAGAACTTGACGGCTGACTGCGCTGTCACCTTCCTCACCGGCTCCACTTCCGGCTCTTTGTGAAGTTGTCAATCGCGACGTACAAGTACTCAAAGCCTCCGATAGCATGGGGAAAGGGGCCCAGTATGTCGAGCCCCCAGACTGAAACGGCCAGGAGAGAGGGATTGTTTGAAGGGCTTGAGCTGGTTAATGAAGCTTCTTTGAATCAAACTGGCACACTTCACACTTGGTTACTAGTGTTGTCACATCCTGGAGGGCAATGGGCCAGAAGAAACCTTGCCGGAATGCTTTGCCGACATGGGCTCTTGACCCAATGTTGGAGCCACATATGCCTCCGTGTATCTCTGCCAACAGCTCCAGCCCATCCTCCTGACAAATATATTTCAATTTCACGCTGTTCAGCCTTCTTCTGTAAAGGACATCATCCACAAATTGGTACATGCTAGACTGACGGGCTACTTTCTCTGTTTCTTCCCGCTCCTCAGGGAGATCCCTTGTTTGGAGGAAACAGACCGTATGCTGTGCCCATGTTGGAGCCCAAGGCTCGACGACAAGGACCAACGGCATGTCTTCTATTGCAGGTGCAGCCGTCTCGACAACAAGGGCCTGGGGCCCTATCGGTGGCTGCTGCTCCTCGGCAAGCTTGGGGTACCCGACAACATCCTTGCTGGCGGCTCCTGGGAGCTCTGCGGGAAAGTATTTGCCGGGGCCCGCCTTCCTTCCCTTATTTTTCTCTGCTGATGATTCGACAGATGGATGAGTTAACTGAAGCACAAAGGAACCTGGTTCCACAGGTAGCTTGAGGGCAGCGCGTTTTGACAAGTCATCGGCAATGTTGTTCTCTGCTCGAGGAACATGCTCTTCTTGTAGACCATCAAACTGCTATTCTAACTTCCTCACTTCATCATCATATGCCTCCATCAACGGGCTCTGATAATCCTTGTTGACTTGCTTGATGACAAGTTGTGAATCTCCTCTGACAATAAGCTTCCTAATCCCGAGGTCCACTGCGATCCTGAGACCGGCAAGCAGCCCCTCATACTCTACAGTGTTGTTTGTCGACCTGTCCTGAGGAAAGTGCATCTGGACCACATACTTGAGGCACTCCCCGGTGGGTGCGACGAGTAGCACGCCGGCACCAGCACCTTGTAAGGAGAAGCCCCCATGAAAGTACATAATCCAATAATTACTTGCCTCTTTGCCGGGAAGGGTGGTCTCTTGAACTTCTTTGTCGGGCGTGGATGTCCATTCCGCTATAAATTCTGCCAAAGATCTGCTCTTGATTGTTGAAGTACTTTCGAATTTGAGCCCAAAGCTTGACAGCTCCACTGCGCACTCCACAATCCTCCCTATTGCATCGGGGTTGTGAAAATTCATTGCAACATGAGGTGAGTGACGACAGTGATCTTGTGTGCTTGAAAGTAGTGGCGCAGCTTCCTCGAGGCCATAAGAAGGCCGCATTTTCTGCATGCCAGAATACCTTGACCTAGCACCCTGCAAGAGGGAGCTGACAAAGTATACTGGGTGCCGCACCACCTTTTTCTTCTGCTTTTCTTCACCCATTTGCGCAGATTCTATCTCGCCGGCGCCAGGCCTTGCCGGGGATTTTGCCTTGCCGGTATTGGCCCCTGCCGGCTCTGGTTTCTCATCTGATGGCTCATCCGCTACTGCCGTTGCCCCTTCTTAAACTTCTCTTCTGCCACTAGCGCAACACTAACCACTTGATTTGTTGCTACCAAGTATAGCAGTAACGGCTCTTTTGGTTTGGGCGCGACTAGTATTGGCGTAGAGGAGAGGTACCTCTTTAAGTCTTGCAGCGCTGCCACTGCCTCCGGAGTCCATTTCATCGGACCCGCCTTTTTCAAGATTTTGAAAAAGGGGAGGGCGCGCTCAGCAGACTTAGAGATAAACCTACTCAGGGCGGCAATGCAGTCGGCAAGCCTATGGACGTCCGTGACTCGTCGGGGTGCCTCAGTCTGCTCAATGGCCTTGATCTTGTCGGGGTTTGCTTCGATCCCCCATTGAGACACAAAGAACCCAAGAAGTTTGCCGGACGGGATGCCGAACACACACTTCTCTGGGTGGAGCTTGAGGTTGATCTTGCGCAAATTTGCAAAGTTTTTGTCCAGGTCCTGCACGAGCATGGCCTTATCTTTGGTTTTGACCACTTTGTCATCCATGTAGGCTTCCATATATCTATGGAGCTGGTGCTCAAAACCCATTTGGACCGCTCGAGCGATCATCGAACCAGCGCTCTTACACCCAAAAGGCATCCGTATGAAGCAGTACATACCACATGTGGTGATGAACGCGGTCTTCTCTTCATCTTATTTTGTCATGAAGATCGGATGATATCCTAAGTAAGCATCAAGGAACGACAGCAGGTCGCACCCAGCATTGGAGTCCACTATCTGGTCAATACATGGTAGTGGGAAAGGATCCTTTGGATAGGCTTTATTGATATCAGTATAGTCGATACATAGCCTCCACTTCCCAGTCACCTTACGTACTACTACTGGATTGGCCAACCACGTCGGGTGGAGAACTCCCTTGACAAAACATGCCGCCTCCAACTTTCTAAACTACTCAATGATAAACTCCTGTTGCTCCAAAGCTTGCTTTCTGACCTTTTGCTTGATGGGCCGTGCATGAGGGCAAAAAGCAAGATGGTGCTCAATCACCTCCCTGGGAACGCCGGGGATGTCAGATGCTTGCCATGAAAACACGTCGACATTCGCCTGCAGGAAGGCGAGAAGTGCGCTTTCCTATTTGCTGTCAAGGTGGAGCTTATGGTAAAAGCTCCGCCCATGCCTTCCTCCTTGACGGTCACCTTCTTGGTTTCCGCCGGGGCCACTTTAGACTTCTTGGTCTTGCCAGTTGAGCTCTCTGGCACGTCCTCAGCAGGAACACAACACTCCGAAGAGGTGCGTTTGCCGGAGTGACTGCAGTAACCCTTGCCGGAGCCAGGAGTCTTGCCGGCGAGTAAGGCCTTACTGGTCTTCCTCTCTGTGGCAGGAGCAGGTGCCCTGGCAATGGACGCTGCAACCGCCTCTCAATAGAGCATATCGGCGCAGATGAGCGCATCCTTCCTATCATAGCCGACGGTGATGATGCTCATCGGCCCAGGCATCTTCAGCTTGTTATATGCGTAGCGTGATGCTGCCTTGAACTTGGCCAGCGCTGGGCGGCCAGGGATCCCGTTGTATGGCAACGGGATCTCAACGACATCAAAAACGATCCTCTTCATCATGTAGTTGAGGTCGCCACCAAATGTATCTAGTAGCATGACCTTTCCCTTGGGCTGACTCCTCCCCGGATTGATCCCTTGGAACATGCCCATCTCCTTGAGATCATCATCGGGGATCTACAGCCTCTTGACTATGTTGGGCGAGATCAAGTTAAGGCCAGCCCCACCGTCAACTAACATCTTCATCACCTTGAGGTTGCGTATTGTTGGGGATACCAACAACGACAAACACCCGACCGCAGTTGTGCGATCAGGGTGATCCTCGGTGTCGAAAATGATAGGCATGTGGGACCACCTCAACGGCTTCTGGCGTCGACCATTGGTTCCATTGCTTTAATCTCACGCGCCCATTGTTTCAGTTGGCGGTGAAAAGAATGCAACGAAGCACCTCCATCAACACACATGACTTCTGTTGCTTTCTAGATCTCGTGATCGGTGGATTCATCATCATCATCATGATCATCATCCTCCTCTTTCTCGTCACGGCCTTGGGCAGGCCTCTCTTGTTGCTTCTCCTTGTTGCCGCGTCCTCCTTGGCTGCTGCGCTTCTTGCCGAACCCTTCAACGCCTCCTTGGCCCTTCTCCTTGTCTCGTCTCTCATACTCAGCCCTTTGCTTCTCCATCAGCAGCTCCACTTGGCGGCAGTTCTGGAGGTTGTGGCCCTTGGTACGGTGAATCTTGCAGTACTGCTTGCTGGAGCCCTCCGACTTGCCAGCAATCGCCAAGGCCCGACAAGTGTTGCACCCGGCAATCTCCTTGCTGGGGTCATCAACCTTGTCCTTCTTGGCGGTGTTGGGGTCACCGGATTCCTCGATGGCAAGCACGGTCTTGCCCTTGTGCTTCTTGTTGCGTCACCGACCCTTCTTTGCCAGGGCAACGATGTCTTCTTCTTCTGACTTACTTCCCGCGTCAGCATCCTCGCCATGGTACTTCCTTCCTTCCTTGGCTTGAGCATATCTGTCAGCCAGGACATATAGCTCGGCAACATCTGCAACCATGCTCATGGCCAACTCTTCATGCATCTTGCGATTGTGCACATTCTGATGGAACGCGCTAATGACAGTGACAGGATGAACATCGGGGATGTTGTACTGCACATGGCTAAATCTCTGTATGTACTTGTGCAAGGATTTGCCGTCCCTCTGAGGGATCACGTGCAAATCACTTGCCTATCCAGGAGCTACGGGGCCGCCCGTGAAGGCACCAAAAAACTCGTGGCACAAATCAGACCAAGAGGAGATGGAGTCTATCGGCAAGTGCATCAACCATGACCTGACATTGGGTTTGAGTTTGAGTGCCAACGGGAAATAGTTGGCGAGTACGTTGTCGTCTCGTGCCCCGGCAGCTTGCATCGCGATGGTGTAAACGCTCAGGAACTCGGACGGATGAGTTTTTCTGTCATACTTCTCCGGGACCTCCGGTTTGAACACACGGGTGTTGGGCCACTGGAACTGTCACAAATCATGGGTGAATGCTAGAAAAGTTATTGCATAGGGCAAGTTGCCAACATCCCCCGACGCAGGCTTGTACGCAGTAGGCCTAGCACGCCTATCAGACTGGTGACTCGCCTCCTGTCGCCACTCGATAGTAGTCCGGGCGTCCTCCTTGAGGCGCTATTGAAGAACTTGACGTTGGTCACGGTGCATCTGTGGGTATGACGACGCCGTGGACACGTTGTCCCGGGCGTCACCCCGACAGGCCGACCGTGGAGGAGGGGAGTGCACCATGGTCGCGACACCCTCGACCCTTCCACCTCCTACACGTGTCTGCTCATCATTCCGGCGCCGCGAGAGGTTTGCTCCCCGGAGGCCATCCCCGTTGACATGGCCAATAAGGGTTTGGATGGCATCCCTCCACTCTTCTTGCTTCTCCAAGGCAGGAGGAAAGTTGAGGAGCAGCTGCGCTCGCGACAACACTTCTGCTCGCGTGGGTGGCAGCGACAAGCGCGAGGAATGATAGGAACTCGGACTTCTAACTATGTTAAAAGGAGTCCCATCACAAGTCCGTAGCCGCGCGCTCTTTTCGCTAGCATCATGGCGTGCATGTCGGCCCTGCGTGTCTTGAGAGTGATGTTGAGGGCATTTGCCATAGCGATGCCCAGGGTCTTCAACATCGTGGCGCGGTTCGTGGCACACGAGCTGAGAGGACCGCGGAGCGTGCGTTGGCAAGGTCGACCTTCTACCCTTGGAGGTCCCCACACCACCGGAAGGTAGCACGGCTCCATCGTTGGGCACGGTGGCGCGTCGACCACCGTCGCCGGTGCGGAGGACACCGGCTGCCTGGGTTCTTGTATTCGGATGGTGTGGACGACCTCGATCTCCTCCACCATTGGTGCCCGCCACGTCGCCCATTCACGCGGGTGCGGGCGGAGCGGCCCCGGACGGGCCGATCGTTGCGGTCATCTTCTTCTTGAGAGCCATGGCGACGAATAAACTATTGTACTAACTACGGACCAGATTCCCACAACTAATACCCCCTACCTGGTGCGCCAAAGATGTCGGGGAAACCGATCACCTATGGGGTCACAAGGATCCCTTCTATATTCAGCGGGGGGTTAGTTGCACAAAGAGCAGGTCGAGCCATTAGCACACAGGGGATTTTTATCCAGGTTCGGGCCGCAAAGGTGCGTAATACCCTAGTCCCGCTTGTCTGGTTATATGTGTGTTCTTGAGCTTTTGAACTAGCTATGGTGCATGCTTTGTCCAAAAGTCTGAATCCTCTCTCTGCCTTGGGCCTCCTTTTATATGAAAAGGGCTTGCCATAGTGGCACACAGGAGGTGGCAAGCTATAGTTGTACGAGCTTATCGCTCGATCAACGTAGGACAAGCGCATTTAATGTGTTGCCTATGCGTCCTCTTGCTTTATTGGAGACGGCCACAGAGGCCATCTCATCCTCCGCCGATCCTCCTTGCCTTGACACGCGTCTAGGTCGACAAGGCATGCAGCGCCACGCTGGCCAGCCAGCTGCTGTGTTGGCACAATGGTAAGCTTCCACAAAGATCTGCATGCTGCCATGCAGGCGCCTGCTTAGTTGGCACGCCTATCGTCGCACTGGAGTAGTGGTGAGGTGGCTAAACCTTGTCGGGCGCGGGTCTGGCCACGGCCCAGCGATCGTCCCCGGCAAGGCTTGCCGGGGGCCTTGGATTCGTCCCCGGCAAGGGTCTTGCCGGGGTTCTTCGTCTTCTGGTCCCACACGGATCTGTGGGTTGTCAATCCTTATGAGGATTTGCATGCGATCAAGCATGCACTCTCCAGATCTTGGTCTTAACGTTGTCGATGGTGTATGAGCTCTCAGCCCCATGGGTGATGGACTTGTTGGTGTTCGTGCAAGTTGCCCTGGCAAGGCCCTTGCCGGGGGTAGTCCAGCTTGCCCCTCGCCCCTCATGCTTCGAGCGTCTGTCTTGGTGGCCTTCGGGCTTTGCCTTCCCCTGACTCACTAGGCCCTTCCATAGGCATGGCTGTGACTGCCCGTGCACTAGTATGGGGTACAGAAGTACCAATACTTTTGTACACCGATAAGGAACAACAGTAATACCTCCCTTCTTAGGGACACAATGAACGGGACTTACCCACTGACTATCAACAATAGGATAAATTATACCTGCCACCAGAAGCTTTAGTATTTCATTTCTTACCACTTCTTTCATCTTAGGATTTAACCTTTACTGATGATCAACAACTGGTTTAGCATCTTTTTCCAATTTTATTTTGTGCTGACATAGAGTGGGACTAATGCCCTTAAGATCATCAAGAGTGTATCCAATAGCCGCACGGTGCTTCTTCAGAGTTTTCAATAATTTCTTTTCTTCATGCTCTGAAAGGTCAACACTAATAATAATAGGATATATCTTCTTTTCATCAAGATAAGCATATTTAAGAGTATTAGGTAATTGTTTAAGCTCAAACACGGGATCACCCTTGGGTGGAGGAGGATCTCTAAGAATTTCAATAGGCAAGTTGTGTTTCAAAATAGGCCCTTCATTAAAGAACACTTCATCTATTTCCATTCTCTCATTCATAAACATATCATTTTCATGATCTAGCAAATATTGTTCTAAAGGATCATTAGGAGGCACGACAATAGAAGAAAGACCAATAATTTCATCCTTACTAGGCAATTTTTTATAATGAGGTTGTCTATGAAATTTAGAAAAGTTAAAATCATGAGACATATCCCCTATACCAATAGTAACGATATCCTTTTCGCAGTCTATCTTAGCATTAACAATATTTGAGAAGGTTCTACCAAATATAATGGGACAATAGTGATCTTGTGGGGAACCAAGAACAAGAAAATAAGCAGGGTATTTTAATTTCCCACACAAGACTTCAACATCTCTAACAATCCCAACTGGTGAAATTGTATCTCTATTGGCAAGCTTAATAGTAACATCAATATCTTCTATCTCAGTAGGTGCAATTGCATTCATAATTTCTATATATAAGGTATATGGTATTGCACTCACACTAGCACCCATATCACATAATCCATGATAACAATGATCTCGTATTTTAACAGAAGCAAGAGGCATGCCAACAACATGTCTATGTTTACCTTTAGTATCGGGTTTAGCAATTCTAGCAGCTTCATCACAGAAATAAATAAAATGCCCATCAATATTATCGACCAAGAGATCTTTAACCATAGCAATACTAGGTTCAACTTTAATTTTTTCAATGTGTGTAGGTGTTCTAGTATAACTCTTATGAACCACGGTTGAAGATTTAGCATGATCTTTTATTCTAACAGGTAAAGGTGGTTTCTCAATATAAGCAGTACGAACAATAGGATCAACATTATAATTAATAGTTTCTTCTTCAACTTTAATAGGTTCTACTACTTTAACTTCAATGGGAGGATGATATTTAAACCAATTTTCCTTCGGGAGATCAACATGAGTAGAAAATGATTCACAAAAAGAAGGTACTATCTCAGAGTCAAGTCCATATTTAGTGCTAAAATCACAAAAATCATCGGTATCCATAAAAGATTTAACACAATCAAACTTAGGGTTTATAACTGACTCCTTACCTTCGTTGAGTTCCCAATCTTCAGAGTTGCGTTTAATTCTTTCCAATAAATCCCATTTGAATTCAGTAGTCTTCATCATAAAAGAACCAGTACAAGAAGTATCGAGCATGGAGCGATCATTATGAGAAAGCCGATCATAAAATTTTTGAATAATAATTTCTCTTGAGAGCTCATGATTGGGGCATGAATATAACATTGACTTAAGCCTCCCCCAAGCATAAGCGATACTTTCTCCTTCACGAGGCCAAAAATTATATATATAATTCCGATCACGATGAACCAGATGCATAGGATAAAACTTCTGGTGAAATTCCAATTTCAATCGGTTGTAGTTCCATGGTCCAATATCATCACATATCCTATACCTTGTCAATGACTTTCCCTTCAACGATAAAGGGAAGACCTTCTTCTTGACAACATCCTCGGGCATACCTACAAGCTTAAATAATCCTCAAACTTCGTCCACCTAGATTAGGTGCATATCAAGATGTAATGTCCATCTCCGGTGTAAGGATTAGCTAGTAGTTTCCCTATCATACCCAAAGGAATTTCAAAGTAAATATTTTTAGTAGGTGCAATAGGTTGAGGAGAAACTCTTTGCTCTTGACGGGGGGATAGACCCCGGGTAGCCTCGTCTGCACCTTAGCATATTTCAAGACATCGGGGCTAGCCTAGCCCCTCAGTCGGCTGGTCGCAAGGCCGGCCTCCGAGGTCAGCTCGAGCCAACCGGCCACCTCCTAGAAGGCGACATGCCTCAGAAGGCGGCAATGGCATGGGCCGGCTCCTAGCAGGCGACCCATCGCCACCTTAGAGTCTGCACCCACCTGCTACGACAAGACAGGGCATGGCAACAGTGCCACCTGCCACCCTAGAATCCTGGAAGGAGCATGGCTATAGTGCAGACGTACCAGGCATACACCCTTTGCCTGGCACGACACTGTATCCACGCTGCCCATGACGATGCCTACATCAGGCAGGGCCATGCCCCCACGACGGGGGTTGGTATGGCTCGCAGGTGGCCGGCCCACCAGCCTGTGTGTACTAGAAGACAGCAAGGCCCGAGCAGGTGGCCTCAAGGGGAGGCCGACTCCTAGCAGGCGGCCGCCCCTCCCATTGGAGTCTCTGCACAATTAACCAGAGGTGACGAGGTGTGGCTACAGTGATCGCCCGCCAGGCGGCGACACTGTAGCCATGCGCCCTTGACCAAGCCATCGTCATCAAGGGCAGGGCTACAGTGCAGCCTGGTCCCCCTGGCCCGTAGGCGGCGGGCCCTACCTGTCGGCCGAGTTGGCGGCAGCCTGCGGGACCCACCAGGCGGTTGGCCCCAGCAGCCGGCAAAGAAGCCGGAGCCTAGCGATACTGATAGCCTGTTCCCAGGGCCAGCCGAATTACCATTGTACACCTGGGGGGTAGGCCTATATAAACCCCCCAGGGTCACCCATGCAAAGGGTTCAGCCCCTTTAGATCACACACACACCCATAGCTAAGGAGAAGTAGTGCGAGCAACCTTCTTCCTCCTCTAGCCCGAATAGCTCAAGGAGCACCCTTGTACTTGCTATTGATCGTAGTGATGCGGAGACCCCGCAGAGCAGGATTAGGGGTGTTATCTCCTCGGAGAGCCTCGAACCTGGGTAAGACACGGCATCATTTGCGGTCTTGCCTACTCCCGCCTCTAGAGCCCAACAACGTTCTATTGACCCCCTACATGATTAGCCACCCGTTGGCATATGTCGAGGAAATACCACAACATTTGGTGCCTACCGTAGGGCAAAGTGCACCATTGTCCGGAGACACATTCTGGACGGGAACCCGTTTCCTTCCCCGTGAGCGCAGCCAGCCCAGCTCTCCCGTTGGCATTTGCACCGATGATCTGCGAGGCGTCGAGGCCGCGTGCACCACGAGCTCCCTCGCCGACCTCCTCGGCGGCGTCCATCTCACCGACAAGCCTGCCCCTGACGTGGGATTGGCGAGCTCTGAGAGCTGCCTCGTCGACCTCCTCGACAAGCTCCACCTCGTCGACGAGCCCGCCTCCGACTTGGAGTACGTTGGCTCCACCGACCCGCCCGTCGAGATGATCATCGACTCCGACGCGACAGACGTCTACCCCGACCACGTAGAGGTCATCGATGACCCGCTCCCTCACGCATATAGCATCACCAGCGCCAGCACCGTCAGGGAGGTGCTCGTCATCAGTCAGGATGGAGCCCTGCCTGGAGCGGACCAGGATCCGGTCCATTTGACCCTGCGAGCCCTAGCCACTCCGGTCGAGGACGGAGCAGACAGCGCAACCCTAGAAGCACACTGCCTTTCGCTCCTCGACAGCGCCAAGCAGCTGGCAGCTGCGAAGCACCTTGCCGAGGCCTACCAGCGTGAGCTCGACCACGCCGTAGGCGGCACTCCGGCCGCTGATAACCCACAAGTATATGGGATCAATTGTACCCTCTTTCCATAAGTAAGAGTGTCGAACCCAACGAGGACCTAAAGGTAGAACAAATATTCTCTCAAGTCCTATCTGCCACTGATACGACGCTTAGTGTTCGCTTTACCTACAACAAGTATGAAACTAGAAGAACTTTATAGGTGTTGTTGGAGAGGTTTGCAAGATAATAAAGAACACGTAAATATAAACTAGGGGCTGTTTAGATAAAGAAGCAATAAAGTAAATATAGCGAGTGTGGAAAAGTGGTGGTAGGAGTTGTGAAATTGTCCCTAAGCAATTGACTACGTTACTAGACCGGTAATCACTATTGCAATTCTATTTGAGGGAGAGGCATAAGCTAACATACTTTCTCTTCTTGGATCATATGCACTTATGATTGGAACTCTAGCAAGCATCTGCAACTACTAAAGATCATTAAGGTAAAACCCAACCATAGCATTAAAGTATCAAGTCCCCTTTATCCCATACGCAAACAACATACTTACTCGGGTCTGTGCTTCTGTCACTCACGCCACCCACCATAAGCAAATCATGAACATACTGCAAACCCTACAGCGGGAATCCCTCACACTTGCGCGACACGGAGGGCACAATAGGACAGCACCAATAATAAAATATGCAATTCAAACCAATCATAGCAATTCATCAATCACCGGTAGGACAACGAAAATCTACTCAGACATCATAGGATGGCAACACATCATTGGATAATAATATGAAGCATAAAGCACCATGTTCAAGTAGAGGGTACATCGGGTTACGGGAGAGTGGACCGCTGGATATAGATGGGGGAAGGTGATGGAGATGTTGGTGAAGATGGTATAGTTATTGGTGAAGATCACGATGATGATGATGGCCCCCGGCAGCGCTCCGGCGCCACAGGAAGCAAGGGGGAGAGAGCCCCCTTCTTCTTCTTCTTCTTCCTTGACCTCCTCCCTAGATGGGAGAAGGGTTTACCCTCTGGTCCTTGGCTCCCATGGCGTGGGAGGGGCGAGAGCCCCTCCGAGGTTGGATCTATCTTTCCGTCTCTCTCTGTTTCTGCGTTCTCAGATTCTGCCCTTTCACCGTTTCTTTTATATGTGGAGATCCGTAACTCCGATTGGGCTGAATCTTTCGCCCAGATTATTCTCACAAAATTAGCTTTCTTGCGGCAAAAGAAGAGCATCAACCGCCTTACAGGGTGCCCACGAGGGTCCAGGGCGCGCCTGCCCCCCTGGGGCGCGCCCCCTACCTCGTGTCCCCCTCGGGCACCGTCTCGCGTTGATTCTTCCTCCTAAAAATCACAAATATTCCAAAATAATTCTTCGTTCGTTTTTATCCCGTTTGGATTCTATTTGATATTGGGTTTCTGCGAAACATAAAACATGCAACAAATAGGAACTAGCACTGGGCACTGGATCAATATATTAGTCCGAACAAATAGTATAATAAGTTGCCAAAAGTATATGAAAGTTGAATAATATTGGCATGGAACAATAAAAAATTATAGATACGACAGAGACGTATCAGCATCCCCAAGCTTAATTCCTGCTCATCCTCGAGTAGGTAAATGATAAAAAGATATTTTTTGATGTGGAATGCTCCCTAGCATAATCTTGATCATATGTCTAATCATGGCATGAATATTAAGACATGAGTGATTCAAGGCAATAGTCTATCATTTGACATAAAAACAATAATACTTAGGGCATCCCAACAAACAATCATGTCTTTCAAAATATCAATGCTTCCAGAATGTTATCCCTACAAAATCATATAATCTTGTATGCTCCCTTTTCTTAACGAAAGGTACCCCTCATGCCTATCCCGATGTCAGCCAAGCAACTGTGTCATACTTTAGTATTCTCAAACTTTTTCAACTCTCACGCAATACATGAGCGTGAGCCATGGATATAGCACTATGGGTGGAATAGAATATGATGGTGGAGGTTATGTGGAGAAGACAAAAAGGGAGAAAGTCTCACATCGACGCGGCTAATCAACGGGCTATGGAGATGCCCATCAATTGTTGTCCATGCGAGGAGTAGGGATTGCCATGCAATGAATGCACTAGAGCTATAAGTGTATGAAAGCTCAAACTGAAAACTAAGCGGGTGTGCATCCAATTTGCTTGCTCATGAAGACCTAGGGCATTTTGAGGAAGCACATCGTTGGAATATACAAGCCGAGTTCTATAATGAAAATTCGCACTAGTATATGAAAGTGATAATATAGGAGACTCTCTATATGAAGAAAATGGTACTACTCTGAAGCACAAGTGTGGAAAAGGATAGTAACATTTCCCCTTTTCTTTTTCTTTTTTTTCTTTTTCTTTTTTTGGGCGGGCTTCTTTGGCCCCCTTTTTTTATTTAGGCTTCTTTGGCTTCTCTTTTTTTCTTTTTTTTCATGGGGCAATGCTCTATAATGATGATCATCACACTTTTATTTACTTACAACTCAATATTACAACTCGATACTAGAACAAAGATATGACTCTATATGAATGCTTCCGGCGGTGTCCCGGCATGTGCAATGATCTAGCATAGCAATGACATCAAAAAATGGACAAGCCATCAAAACATCATGCTAGCTATCTTACGATCATGCAAAGCAATATGACAATGAATGCTCAAGTCATGTATATGACGATGATGGAAGTTGCATGGCAATATATCTCGGAATGGCTATGAAAATGCCATGATAGGTAGGTATGGTGGCTGTTTTGAGGAAGATATAAGGAGGCTTATGTGTGATAGAGCGTATCGTATCACGAGGTTTGGATGCACCGGCGAAGTTTTCACCAACTCTCGAGGTGAGAAAGGGCAATGCACGGTACCGAAGAGGCTAGCAATGATGGAAAGGAAAAAGTGCGTATAATCCATGGACTCAACATTAGTCATAAAGAACTCACATACTTATTGCAAAAATTTATTAGCCCTTCAAACAAAGTACTACACGCATACTCCTAGGGGGAGGTTGGTAGGAGTTAACCATCGAGCCTCGACCTTCACGCAAAGATAAACAATCAAAATACAATGCTTGCCAATTTGGTTACATAGTTAGTAGACCATACGTGCATGCTTTGGGAATCACAAACCTTGACACCAACATCCTTACTAAACATAACCATCTACTAGTACCTCCCACATATTATGATCTCTATATCACAAAACTATTGCAAGGAATCAAACATATCATATTCAGTGATCCACAAGTTTTATGTAGGATTTTATGACTAACCATGTGAATGACCAATTCCTGTCATCTCTCTAAATAGATATAAGTGACGCAAGAGAGTTTAATTCTTTCTACAAAAGATATGCCCATGCTCTAACAAATATAAGTGAAGCAAAAGAGCATTCTACAAATGGCGGTTTTCTATATGAAGAGAAACAGGCAATCCAAACTTCAAATGATATAAGTGAAGCACATGAAGCATTCTATAAAGCCATACTCAAAATATTTAGGTGAGGTGCAATGAGCATTCTATAAATCAACCAAGGACTATCTCATACCAGCATGGTGCATAAAAGAAAAGTGAAAACTAAATGCAAAAAGACGCTCCAAGACTTGCACATATCGCATGAACGAAACGAATCCAAAAACATACCGATACTTGTTGAAGAAAGAGGGGATGCCTTCCGGGGCATCCCCATGCTTAGACGCTTGAGTCTCCTTGAATATTTACTTGGGGTTCCTTGAGTATCCCCAAGCTTGAGCTCTTGCCTCTCTTCCTTTTCCTCATATCGAGTCATCCTCGATCAAACACTTCATCCACACAAAACTTCAACAGAAATATCGGTAAGATCCGTTAGCATAATAAAGCAAATCACTACTCTAAGTACTATAGCAAACCAATTCATATTTTGTTTTTGCATTGTTTCTACTGTAATGTAGCTTTTCCATGGCTTAATCCACTGATATAAATTGATGGTTTCATCAAAACAAGCAAGCTATGCATCAAAAACAGAATCTTTCTAAAACAGAACAGTCTGTAGCAATCTGAACATTCACCATACTTCTAATATCCCAAAAATTCTACCAAAATAATTAAAAATAAAAAATTTGTACAGAAATACAGTTCAAAAATAATCAGAACCGTTTGACGTTCCAGTTAAAAATGTAAAATCACGCACTACAGCCAAAGTTTCTGTCCTGCACCGTACGAACCAACAAGCATTGTAAACATCCTAAAGGCAAACCTCGGCACATTATTTTTATAATACCATGGAATTATACAAGGGGATAATTATTTTTGATGCAAAATTTCTGTAATTAAGATTCACAAAGTTTCTGTGAGCATGAACAAAGTTCAAGGAGCTCTCCCACTTCAACAATGCTTGTCTCTCTCACTTTCCCTTTCCTTTTTGAAAAGGTTTTATGGTTCCGCTCGTTATTTTTTTATTTTTAAACTATATAAAAGCACTCAACAGAAATAAATGACTCTCTAAAACTTCCGGGTTGTCTCCCTGGCAGCGCTTTCTTTAAAGCCCATTAAGCTAGGCATATGGTGCTCAAGTAATGGATCCACCCGGATCCCAAGGTATATCAAAGCCAATTTTAATTAACAATGATTTGTAATTTAGTAGTGAGCACAAAGTAACATATATCAAGAAACAACGAAGTCTAACTCTCTTCCTATGCATCGGCATGTCATAAGAGAACAATTCATGCACACCAAGTAAAGGCCAATGCATAGTATAAGCAATTTCTTGCAATTTTATCATATTGGAAACATAGAGAGGTGGAGATATAGTTCCTCTCTCATAATAATTGCAATTAGGAGCAGCAAGCACATGCATATTATATCTATTAAGATCATCATGTGCAACAGTAAAAGGCAACCCATCAATATAATCCTTAATAAGAGCAAACTTCTACGATATAGTGTAGTTTGGAGAATTCAAAAAGATAATAGAACTATCATGCGTGGGTGCAATAGCAACAATTTCATGTTTAACATAAGGAACTATAGAAAGTTCATATCCACAAGCATAATTCATATTGGCATCTTGGCCACAAGCATAACAAGCATCATCAGAAAGGGATATTCCAAGAGAATCAGCGGGATCATAACAATCATCATAGCAATCATCCTTCGGTAAGCAGGAAGGGGAATTAAACAATGTATGAGTTGAAGAGTTACTCTCATTAGAAGGTGGGCACGGGTAGCTAATCCGCTCTTCCTCCTTTTGTTCTTCGCTCTCCTCATCCTCTTTTTCATCCAATGAGCTCACAGTTTCATCAATTTCTTCTTCCATAGACTCCTGCAAAATATTAGTCTCTTCTTGGACAACGGAGAATTCCTCAATATATGGTTTAACATAGGCATTAGAAGCATAATTATCATAACGTTATTCAAGTATGGCAAAATTTTCAGATTTGTAGAGAGTAGCATCATACTTTTCAATCAAAGAAGCAATTTCATAAGCACCCTTAAAAGCAACAAATTCTTCAATTTGTTGAACATCATAGTAATCATAAACACCCTTAGCATACGAAGTTACGATTGCATTATTAATGAACTCACATTGGTAGGGAAGGTGTTTCTTAGGGTTTTCAGAACAACACATAACATCATATATTTCACATAAATTCCAAGCATAGAATTGCAAACGATGAATTTGATCCAGTAAAAGTTTCCCTTTTTTAGATATACGGTGTCACACATAACAAGCATGCTCATTTGAGGATTTGCCCTCAACTAAGCTAGTTCGGGTTTCAGCACGAGCACATAGGGATCGAAGATGATCCAAGTAAAAAGCTTCAGGAGTGTGATAGATTTTGAGTGGTTCTTCAACCATTGGTTCAGAAGGTACAACTAATTTTTTTGGTATTTTGTGTTTCCTACCCATAACTAAAGATAGAAAACAACTAAGAACAGCAAATAAGAATTAGTTAGTGATAAAGCAAACAGGAACACATGAGAATATTCACCCCACACTATGACTCCCTGGCAACGGCGCCAGAAAAGGGTCTTGATAACCCGCAAGTATACGGGATCAATTGTAGCCTCTTTTGATAAGTAAGAGTGTCGAACCCAACGAGGAGCTAAAGGTAGAACAAATATTCTCTCAAGTCCTATCTGCCACTGATACGACTCTACGCATGCTTAGTGTTCGCTTTACCTAGAACAAGTATCAAACTAGAAGTACTTTGTAGGTGTTGTTGGATAGGTTTGCAAGATAATAAAGAACACGTAAATATAAACTAGGGGCTGTTTAGATAAAGAAGCAATAAAGTAAATATAGCGAGTGTGGAAAAGTGGTGGTAGGAGTTGTGAAATTGTCCCTAAGCAATTGACTACGTTACTAGACCGGTAACCACTATTGCAATTCTATTTGAGGGAGAGGCATAAGCTAACATACTTTCTCTCTTGGATCATATGGACTTATGATTGGAACTCTAGCAATCATCCGCAACTACTAAAGATCATTAAGGGAAAACCCAACCATAGCATTAAAGTATCAAGTCCCCTTTATCCCATACGCAAACAACCTACTTACTCAGGTCTGTGCTTCTGGCACTCACGCCACCCACCATAAGCAAATCATGAACATATTGCAAACCTATAGCGAGAATCCCTCACGCTTGCACGACACGGAGGGCACAATAGGACATCACCAATAATAAAATATGAAATTCAAGCCAATCTTAGCAATTCATCAATCACCGGTAGGATAACGAAAATCTACTCAGACATCACAGGATGGCAACACATCATTGGATAATAATATGAAGCATAAAGAACCATGTTCAAGTAGAGGGTACAGAGGGTTGTGGGAGAGTGGACCGCTGGATATAGATGGGGGAAGGTGATGGAGATGTTGGTGAAGATGGCGGAGGTGTTGGTGAAGATCGCCGTGATGATGATGGCCCCCGGCAGCGCTCCGGCGCCACCAGAAGCAAGGGGGAGAGAGCCCCCCTTCTTCTTCTTATTCCTTGACCTCCTCCCTAGATGGGAGAAGGGTTTCCCCTCTCGTCCTTGGCGCCCATTGTCGGTGTCAAAACTGGTGGATCTCGTGTAGGGGGTCCCAAACTGTGCGTCTAAGGCTAATGGTAACAGGAGGCAGGGGACACGATGTTTACCCAGGTTCGGGCCCACTCGATGGAGGTAATACCCTACTTCCTGCTTGATTAATCTTGATGATATGAGTATTACAAGAGTTGATCTACCACGAGATCGTAGAGGCTAAACCCTAGAGGCTAGCCTATGATTATGATTGTTGTTGTGCTACGGACTAAACCGTTCAGTTTATATAGACAACGGAAGGGGCTAGGGTTACAAAGAGTCGGTTACGAAGAAGGAGATCTACATATCCGAATTGCCAAGCTTGCCTTCCATGCAAAGGAGAGTCCCATCCGGACTCGGGACGAAGTCTTCAATCCTATATCTTCATAACCCAAGAGTCCGGCCAAAATATATAGTCCGGCTGTCCAAGGACCCCTTAGTCTAGGACTCCCTCAGTAGCCCCTGAACTAGGCTTCAATGACGATGAGTCCGGCGCGCAGATTGTCTTCGGTATTGCAAGGCGGGTTCCTTCTCCGAATACTCCATAGAAGATTTTGAACACGACCGGCTCTGCAAAACAAATTCCACATACCACCGTAGTAAGCACAATATCCCACAAATCTAATATGCTGACAACTTTTCATACCGTGACATCACGCCACAGCCCGGTCATTATGCGAACCGTTTTTCTCCAGCAGCCACTACACATGCTGCTAGGCGGTTTTATTGGCACGTCTTGTCAAAGCAGAGATGGTGTTCCCTTTATCACGGGATTCTCATCAATACAGGTGTGGGTAACCCAACAGTTCTTGTTTAATATGAGTCCACGATTTTAGGCAAGTCCCAAACGACCACGCGGGGACGCTTGATATTCGTCCTCTTTATAAGGGGGCCAAGGCCTGTCCTTTTCTTCCCACGCTTGATCCTTCCCCTCCCGCCCTCGAGTTCCAACACACAAGGCTCAAGCTAAGCGCTTCGGACCTTCAACCATGTCCGTATCCAACCTTCAAGGCCGGTGGATGGCCTCCTCTGTCACAGAGGAGGACATCAAGAAGCTTAGGGAGGCCAGGTATATCACCGCCAAAATCCCACACAGGCTGCCTGCTCAAGGGCAGGTCATCCCCACTCCCGAACCCAATGGGAGTGTTGTATTTATTTCCCACTTCCTCCGAGGGCTAGGTTTTAGTCTTGATCCCTTCGTGAGACGGCTCATGTTCTATTACGGGCTAGATTTCCACGATCTATCTCCGGATCCCATCCTTCACATCTCGTCATTTATCGTCGTGTGTGAAGCCTTCCTCTGCATCACCCCCCACTTCGGCCTATGGCTCAAGATCTTCAATGTGAGGCCGAAGGTGATTGACGGGCGTCACGCGGAGTGCGGAGGCGCTATAATAAGAAAAGGCACTAACGCCCCATGGCCAAAGGGTTCCTTCACAGAAACTTCTGACTTATGGCAATGGGAGTGGTTTTACATCACAGCTCCCCGAGGTACAAAGAGGTCGGCCGCTCCAGCGTTCCTCTCGGGCCCTCCGCCGCAACTGGCGTCATGGGTCAACAAGGGGCTGGACTGCGGGTCAATTAACGACGTGCTGACACTGCAAAGCCGCATCCGAGACCTCCTTAAGAAGGATGTCAGTGTTGTCAAGATAATGCAAGTAATGCTGGTTTGTCGGGTCCTGCCATGCCGATGTCGACCTCTTCGTATGTGGGAGTTCAACCCGAAAGGACCGCGAACCATTCAACAATTCTTCCGCGTGACGCTCAAAGAGATGTATGGGTCGTTCTTCATATCACGAATAAAGTGTCCGGACACCACCGAGGACGTGGGTCTCAACTGCAACCGTCCGGATACCCAAGTAAGTAATTCCGCTACCGAACACACCGTCCTTTATGTTTGTTATAACATCATTCTGAAAAATTTCTCTCTACCAGGACTGGATAAGGAAGGCGGAGAGGATTAGGTGTTCGGCCCCCCTTCATGAAGGCTCGCCAAATCCTTTATTGATCAGGATGCTTGAGCACGCACCATATCAGGTGCCATCAGGAGAAGATGAGGGGACGAATAGAGAAGCCACCGATGGGCCTCATACTTTACACATCCAAATCGGGGAAGTAAGTGCCTCCGCGAAGGAGGATAATCAGGGAGGTGAATCTAAAATCTTCTCTCCTCACGGTAAGAAAAGGGCCGCCTCTGAAGACTTGGAGATGGAGGTTTCCAAACGAGGGAAGAAACCCTTGCCAGGGTGCCCTGCCCCAGAGGGCGTCCTTATCGCACGATGCCCGCAAGGGGGACAGCCCTCAATCGAGCTGTAAGCGAAAAAATGTACTTTGGTAAATATATCCTGTTTTGTCTCTGAGAATAATAACCGAGGCATATTTGTTGTAGTCCAACTCGTAGCCCTTCTCCATAGAGTTTTTCTTCGGGGGATCTTCTTCCGGAGATGATGGAGAGCAAAACGCCTCCTCCTGCCTCCCCGCCACATGGGGCGGACAACCCCGAGGTGTCGTCACGGAGGATTTCTCCTGATCCGCCAAGGCCAGAAGTCAACACTTCGGCTGCCCAAAGTCCGGAGTATTCGGCTCCCAAAGAAAGCAACAGAAAGAGTGCGGGATTGTCCGGCACACGACCGGACACACGGGTGGGTCTTCTGGAGAGAGCGGTTGTCTCAGAGATGCATCATACCTTAATGGGTATGGTGGTTGAGCGGATTTCATCCGCCAAAAGCGGTTTGAATGAAGCTTTTACGAGTCTACTGACAAGCTTTGAGGTACGCAAAAAATAATATATGTATTTTTGACTGTACCGCACATGTTAGGTGTGCTCTGTATAGATAGTAGCCCTTGAGACTCTGGTTGCCATCCAGAGGTGGCAAACAGAGGATCATATTTCTAGGTAATGATCGCGCTGCTTTTTTGTGTAGGTGGCTGATTGTCGGGCGGCTGACCGAACTGCTGATTTTGCCGAACTAAAGCGGCATATTGATGTGGCGGATGCCGACATCGTGCTTGTTAACAAGCGGCTTGACGAGGCCAAGGGTATGTATGTTCGGCTTGTCAGCAAATGGTAAGAGGAGCATGATGCTAGTATCTATAATATACTGCGACGGCAGATGGAGCTGCTGCTGTAGAGAACCTTCGGGCGGAGCTTGCCCGAGCCAAGGAACAAGCCCGAATAAGTGATGCGGCCACCCTGATGGCGGTCGAAGAGTTAAGAGCCGAACAGGCTGGTCATGGCTAGAGCGAAGAAAGGATAGCCAAGATGGCTGTTGAGCTGAAAGATGCCGCCGACCGCTATGAGCTCCTTGAAAAGGAAAGCCAAGCAAAAGCAGCTAACCTGAAGAAGGCCCTGGAGGCAGCCAAGGAAACCCGCTCTGAAATGAGAGGGATGAGGGAGGAGCTTCGTTAAGCCGGAGATATCATGGCTGGGAGGCCCTATTTGTAGCGGATGAAGTTCAGAGCTCCAAAGTATGCCCCTCTGGATCACTTGTGGAGTGCTGCAGACGCGTATGCGGACCTGGCAAAGAGTGCTGCTGATGCGACTGAGTTTTATAGAGATCGGAAAGACCATGGGGTAGAAAGGTTGTTCTGGTCGCAGTTTGGTGCCCCGACGCGTCCGCTGCGTTGAATGAGAGAATGGCCGCATGGGCCGAACTCCATAGGCTGTCCGGACTTGCTACGAGGTCTGTCGTGGATCATCTTTGTCCGAAGGGACCAAGGCCGGACAATTATTTTGGCTTGGTGCAACAATTCCTTGGTGCTGTGTCGCATATCGATGCTGTGAAGAGGTCGGCGTGCATGGAGGGTGCGCGGATGGCTCTTGCCTGTGTTAAGACGTACTGGGCAGGGATGGAGGCCACCGCTATTGCAACCCAGGGTCTGGCGGGAGGCCAGGACCCGGCCGAGCACTATTTTGAAGAAGTCCTAGAAAGTGCCCGTTTAATAGAGGCTCAGTGCTCGAAGAGTACCATGTTCAAGGGACATGTATCTGATTTGTAAAAACAATGCTATTTTGATTATAGAGGCTATGTTTATACTTTTGCCTGAAAGTATTATAGTGCCTCCTGTGCGTCCGTTTATGTATGTATGTATATAACCAGAAAGTTTGCAGTCGTCGGCTTCAGCCCCCACGCATATAATGCGGGGGTGTTCGGAAAAGCGCATAATCACACTTGATCCAACGTCTTGGTCCATTAAGGAGGTGATAGCACGTCGAACCAGGCAATCGGACTATACAGTTTTAACACGTTCACTTAGCCATAGGAGTTTGACGGTGGGGCTACTATATAGCCCCTGGTACTTCCGCGTTCATCCGAATGTGGTGCACGTACATACATGACCGGGAAACCAGTCCTTCGTTAATGCGGAGGAATCGCGAAGATTCCGCTGAGTCATCAAGTGGTTGACCAGTCTCGCGCTATATCATGACAGTCAGTTTTCAGCTATCTCTACTGAGGTGCTCACCCAGATGAACCAGGGCACAATCGCAGTAGTTCTCCTGGTGCCCCCTTAGCGGATAGAACGGAATGTAAGGTAGCAAAACACGGGAGCCGGGCAAACCCAACATTTGACCAAAGACATGATTCGGAGCTGATGCATATAAGGCCAAACTCCCGACGCCGAACACTCCCTAAGGTATTCAGACTTTATGACACATACTGGGCTGAGTAACACCCTCGATAATGAGCCCTGTGTTTGCAGGTACACGCATTAGTCTGGCGTGACGGAGTGTCAAGAACGCCAGTATCCCTCCCAGTTGTGTTAAGTGTCCGGAAGGTATGGAGCAACAAGAGACATTAAAAAGGTTTACGCAGGGTCTTAATCTAAAAAGAAACCTTTAAGGGGGCCCTGCTGCATGTCTGCGCCTTTATCTCCATTGTGCGATATCCTGGAAGGCTGTAGCACGATGATCATCTGTAAAAAAGGAAAAACCCAAGTGAAAGACTTCGTGCGAAGAGTTGGTTAATCTGAATGAACCATGAAAATGCAATATGTTATTGTATTAATAGGGACGAGCCAAACTATGGGCTTCTTTTTTTTGCGAGCAGCCCCTAGCACCACTTATGGGGGTATATATATCAACCCTAGCTCAGGTTTATCTGGGCTGTTACATTTGGTGGAGCGCCAGACTCGTCTAACCGTGTCCGTGGTCTTGACGACCAACCGTTTATTCTGGTTGGAGGGGCTACTCAGTGTTCGGCTGCTAGAGCCGCCACATATTCTTCCACACGTAAGGAGCGCTCTATATTTCCGCTAACTGTGATGACGGCACGTGGACCGGGCATCTTAAGTTTAAGATACGCATAGTGCAGTACTGCATTAAAATGAGCACAGGCCGTTCTCCCGAGTAGTGTGTGATAGCCGCTTCGGGATGGAGCGATGTCGAAGATTAGTTCTTCGCTTCTGAAGTTGTCGGGAGAACTGAATACAACCTCTAGTAGTAGAGAGCCTGTACAGCGGGCCTCGACGCCTAGTATCACTCCTTTAAAGGTAGTATTGCTTTGGCTGATTCTTGATGGGTTTATCCCCATTTTGCGGACAGTGTCCTAATATATCAGGTTAAGACTACTGACGCCGTCCATAAGGACTCGAGTGAGATGGTATCCATAAATTATTGGGTCAAGCACCAGGGCAGCCAATCCTTCGTGCCGGATACTAGTCGATGATCCCTGCGATCAAAAGTGATCGGGCAGGCCGACCAGGGATTGGATTTGGGGGCGACGGGCTCCACAGCGTATACGTCTCGGAGTGCGCGTTTGCGCCTTCTCTTTGGAATGCGAGTTGCGTAAATCATATTCACTGTTTTGACTTCTGGTGGGAATTTTTTCTGTCCCCCAGTGTTCGGCTGGCGAGGATCATCCTCGTCTTCACTTGGTGTCTCCCTCCCCTTGTGTTTGGTATTTAGCTTGCCGGCCTGCTTGAAAACCCAACACTCTCTGTGAGTGTGATTTGCAGGTTTTTCAGGGGTGCCATGAATCTGACATCATTTGTCTAGAATCTTATTTAGGCTGGACGATCCATCTCTGCAGCCTTTAAATGGATTCTTCCGTTGACCTGGTCGAGAGCCCCTGAATCCGGCGTTGACCAGCATGTTCTCTTGGTTGTCTTCATTGTTTCGATGCTTGTTTTTATTGGGTCGCGGCTTCCCGTTGCCATCCCTGAATTCGGATGTGCCGGGGTCGCTAGTGCCGCTACGGGCCAGCCAACTATCCTCGCCCCCGCAAAAGCGGGTCATAAAGCTCGTTAAGGTTGCCATTGTCCTCAGCTTTTCCTGGCCGATGTGTCTGGCAAGCCATTCGTCCCAGACAGTGTGTTTGAAGGCTGCTAAGGCTTCAGCATCCGCAGTCGACGATTTGATTCTTCTTAGTAAGAAATTTGTTCCAAAGTTTTCGGGCTGACTCTCCGGGCTATTGAATTATGTGACTTAAGTCGTCTCCATCTGGAGGTCGGACATAAATCCCTTGAAAATTGGCCCTAAAAGCATCCTCAAGTTCTTCCCAACTTCCAATTTAGTTTTCAGGGAGGCTTTTCAACCAGTGCCGAGCTGGTCCTTTCAACTTGAGGGGTAGGTATTTAATGGTGTGGAGATCATCTCCGCGGGCCATGTGGATGTGAAGGATAAAGTCCTCAATCCAGACCCCAGGGTCTGTCATTCCGTCGTGTGCCTTTATATTCACGGGTTTAAATCCTTTCGGAAATTCATGGTTCAACACCTCATCAGTGAAGCACAGGGGGTGTGCGGCACCCCTGTATTTGGACGTGTCTTGGCATGCTGTCGACGGTTATTGTGTTCGGTGCTGATTTCTAGATGGTATTTGATCAATTGATCTTTTTGGTAGCTCTGATCCTGTGCCGAAGCGCGCTTCCTAGATCCATAGATGGACCTGGCCATACCAGATTATTTGTCCAGGAGCTCACGTAAATCGTGTGCTGACTTGTGTGCAGCATCATTAGCCGTTCTGTCGTGGCCACGGGGTGGCCGGTCCGGCTGATCGGCCGTTTTCGGCTGAATGGGCTCTATGGCCTCGTCGTCGAATTCGGGCAGCAGCTTGCGCTCTAGGTAGCTCTTTGTGTGGCGATCGCCACCGTATTTCTCTTCAATGTCAAGCACCTTGTTCCATCTACGATTGAGCGTGTCCTGCACGGCCTTAAGCCTTTGCTTCTGCTTCTTTAAGCTCCTCGCAGGGGCAATAAGCCTTCTTTGGAGCTTCTCTTGTTCCAAGTGTTTTTCTGGGATGATGAGTGCATCATCGTCCAGACTGTTCTCCTCTCCGGAGACAGGTTGGTGAATTTTACCCTCGGGATCGGCGTCATATGACATCGGCTCCGGACTACGTTCACCATCCCCTGGCTCATCCTACTCCATTGCTGGGTCCATGGGGTCGTCATTTCCTTTGAAGTCGGCTAGGGTATTATTCTTTCTTGCGCTGTTGTCGCTGTTTTTACTGTGGCGGGATTTAGAGCGGCGCCTACGACGTTGCTTTGGTGGCTTATCGAGGGGATTATCCTTCGTTGCATCATCGCCATCACCTTCTTTTGGCGTGTCCACCATATATATGTCATATGATGAGGTGGCAGTCCAGCGCCCAGTGGGCGGTGGTTCCTGTTCTTCTCCTGCATCGTCGTAAATACCATTGATGTCTTCGGAGTCGAAATCGAGCGTGTCGGTTAAGTCATGAAGTGTGTGGTGGGTGGGGAATGAATTTCTTCGTCGTCCGCTTCCCGCTTGAGCCGGACATAGTTCGGCGAAGAGTCCCCTGACAGAGAGAGAGAGACTTTAATGAATTTAGCACGTCACCCAGGGGTGAGTGTTGAAAGATATCCGTGGAGGTGAACTCCATGATCGGTGCCCAATTAGATTTGATAGGCATGGATGTACGCGGTTCGGAGCCTGTAGCCGAAGACGAGTTTGAGGGTCCGATGATACCGGTCTCATAGGAGATGGGTTCAGTGTTCGGCTCCATGGCGGGGTCCATACACCCGTCCTCGGGTGGCACAATCTGCTCCAGATTGATTCCCGGGGCCGCCGCAGGCGCGATCTCCCGAACACTATCCGATGGCAGATCTAAGTCATGCTCGTCGTGACTGTTCGACGCACCTGACACGGGCTCAAATCCGTCGAAGATCAAGTCTCCGCGGATGTCAGCAGTATAGTTCAAGCTTCCAAACCTGACTTGGTGGCCAGGGGCGTAGCTATCGATCTGCTCCAAATGGCCAAGCGAGTTGGCCCGTAGTATGAAGCCACCGAATATGAAGATCTGTCCGGGGAGGAAAACCTCCCCCTAGACCGTGTCGTTGAAGATGATTGAAGGAGCCATCAAGCCGTATCGCGACGGCACAGTGGAACTCTCAATGAAAGCACCAATGTAGGTGTCAAAACCGGCGGATCTCGGGTAGGGGGTCCCGAACTGTGCGTCTAAGGATAATGGTAACAGGAGGCGGGGGACACGATGTCTACCCAGGTTCGAGCCCTCTCGATGGAGGTAATACCCTACTTCTTTCTTGAATTATCTTGATGATATGAGTATTACAGGAGTTGATCTACCACGAGATCGTAGAGGCTAAACCCTAGAGGCTAGCCTATGATTATGATTGTTGTTGTCGTACGGACTAAACCCTCTAGTTTATATAGACACCGGAGGGGGCTAGGGTTACACAGAGTCGGTTACAGAGAAGGAGATCTACATATCCGAATTGCCAAGCTTGCCTTCCACGCAAAGGAGAGTCCCATCCGGAAACGGGACGAAGTCTTCAATCTAATATCTTCATAGCCCAACAGTCCAGCCAAAATATATTGTCCGGCTGTCCGAGGAAACCTTAGTCCAGGACTCCCTCACCCTTGGCATGGGAGGGGAGAGAGCCCCTCCGAGATTGGATCTATCTCTCTGTCTCTCTCTGTTTCTGCGTTCTTAGATTCTGCCCTTGCATCGTTTCTTTTATATCCGGAGGTCTGCAACTCCAATTGGGGTGAATCTTTTGCCTAGATTTTTCTCATAAAATTAGCTTTCTTGCGGCAAAAGAAGAGCGTCAACCGCATTACGGGGTGCCCACGAGGGTCCAGGGCGCGCCTGCCCCCTGGGCCGCGCCCCCTACCTCATGGCCCCCTCGGGCACCGTCTCGTGTTGATTCTTCCTCCTAAAAATCACAAATATTATAAAATAATTCTTCGTTCATTTTTATCCCATTTGGACTCCGTTTGATATTGGGTTTATGCGAAACATAAAACATGCAACAAATAGGAAATAGCACTGGGCACTGGATCAATATGTTAGTCCCAAAAAATAGTATAAAAAGTTGCCAAAAGTACATGAAAGTTGAATAATATTGGCATGCAACAATCAAAAATTATAGATACGACGGAGACGTATCAGCCGCTGGAGAGCCCAGTCGGCTGGGCGCAGTCCGGCATCGCGGTGCCACCATCGCCAACATCTTCGGGGCCGACCGCCCTGTCTATGCCACGCCCGTCGAGAAACTGCACGCCATCCAGCAAAAGAGTTGGACAACTTAGAGGGCGACGAGAGGCACCATATGAAGGAGCGCCTTCAGCGGCTCCTCGATGCGACCGCCATCCAATAGGAAGCCGCCCACCACATGGCAGAGCCCGGCGTGCCAGATGAGACCCGCCTTCATCGCCGAGAGCACGGCACGACCTCTCGGTCCCCGACAGGCGGACGAGGTGACCCGAAGCCGGCTGCTAGCCGTAGTCGGTGCACACACATCTCGATCGAGCGCGACGCCGACGGCCGCCCATGGAGCGATGCAACGACTGCCCGCTTCCCCCGCACAGGGAGAGGCGCGCTTCCCCGCTGCCTGTTGGGCACCCGACTCTCGGAGACTGAATAGGTCACCGTGAGGGAATCAGAGAGAATTATGCCTGCCATCGGATCAACCGACTTGCTCGGTTCCTGGCGGAAGAAGAAGAAGATACGGTCGGCCCGCCTTGTTTTGGCCCCCGCATCAGAAATGGGCCCTTCCCCAAAGGATTCTCGCTCCCACGAGATATGCCCAAGTACAACGACTCCGTGAAGCTGGAAGATTGGATGGCCGACTACTCCACCGCCGTCAACATAGCAAATGGAAACAAGCGTGTTACCGTGAAGTACGTTCCGCTAATGCTCCAGGGCACGACCCGGACATGTCTGAACAGCCTCAAGCCGCACTGCGTCAACAGCTGGCGAGACTTCTCCGACGTCTTCGTCCGGAACTTCACCAGGACCTACAAGCGACCGCCCAAGCCTCGCCAACTCTCCTTGTGCGTCCAAGGCCCGACTGAGTCCACTCACGACTATCTAACACGCTGGGGTGAGCAGTGCAACTATTGCGAAGGGGTGCATGAGGTGTAGGCCATAGAGTACTTTACGGCTGGGTGCCGAGAGGGCACCTTGCTCAAGCACAAGCTTCTCTGCGACAAGCCAGCCACGCTAGACAAACTGCTGGTCATAGCGGACAAGTACGCCACATCCGACTCCTCCATGAAGTCGGAGCTCCGAGTGGACGTGACCGGGAAGGTGCTCCCTTCGGCCACCCAAACGCCAGCTGGTGACGCCAACCAGTGCCAGCAGAACGACAACAAGCACAAGGCCCAGCAGCCGGCTTCCAGCAGCCAGTAGGTAGCAACAGTCAAAGATCAGTAGCCGACTGGTCAGCCAAGCACCAAGTGGCAGAAAACTGGCAAGTGAGCGTGGCTGCCCGCCCTCTCCTTGGAGAAAGACCTTGACGCCCCATGCAAGTTTCACAGCGGTGCAAAGCCGTGAAACCACACCACTCGGAAGTGCAATTGGCTAGCCCAGATCGCCAAGGGCGAGGCCCTCCCACCTCCCTCGCCAGCCGGCCCTCCAGCTCCAGCTGTTCAGTAGCCGGTAGCCGGACCAGTCGGCACCATTTAAGATGAGTTCCTTAAGAGCATGTCGCTTACATCATCTTCACAAGCCAAGCCGGCAACAGGCACAACAGGCGGCAGCAGCACAGAGAGGTCAATGCTATCAGTACAGAAGACCCCACCCGCATGCACTGGTCCGAGAAGCCTATCACTTGGAGCCGAGCTGACCACTCGGCTGTGATGCCCAATCCGGATTCATATGCCTTGGTGCTTGAGGCGACCTTTGCAACAGAGAGGCGAAACTGCCGTTTTGGCCGAGTGCTGACAGATGGCGGTAGCAGCATGAATATCCTGTACAAAGAGACCATGCACCAACTGGGCATCAAGGCCAAGCAACTCCAGCCAAGACGGGCTGTTTTTCATGACATAGTTCCAAGCCTTTCCTGCTCCCCAATTGGCAAGATAAAGATTGATGTCCTCTTCAGCAACAGAGATCATTTCCACTGCGAGCCAATCTGGTTTGAAGTGTTCAACTTGGAAAGCCCGTATCATGTGATCTTGGGCCGCCCTATGCTGGCCAAGTTCATGATGGCCCCTCACTATGCATACCTGAAAGCCAAGATGTCAGGCCTCAAGGGCATCATCACTGTTGCTGGAGATTACAAGAAGTCACAAGACTATGCAGCTGCCAGCAGCCGGCTGGCTGAGTCCCTCGTCTTAGCTCAAGAAGGATGACTCCTTGATCGGAAGGTGGCCATGGCCAGCGAGAAGCCGACCATGCCGACTGATCCCAAGGAAGCTGAGGCAGGGGCCTCATTCTAGCCGGCCAAGGAGACCAAGCAGATTCCATTGGACCTAGACCACTCGGAGAGGTTTGCTGTCATGGGCACTGGCCTCAACAGCAAATAGGAAGGCGAGCTCATCGATTTTCTCCGTGAGAATCGGGACATCTTCGCATGGTCCCCAAAAGACATGTCGGGTGTCCCGACGGATCTCACCGAGCAAAAACTTCATGTAAGGTCAGATGCCAAGCTGGTCAAGCAACCGCTCCGCCGCCTGTCAGAAGAAAAGAGAAGGATTATGGAGAAGAAGTCGCTCGACTACTAGCAGCCAGATTCATTATGGAAGTGTTCCACCTGGACTGGCTTCTCCAACCCAGTCCTGGTGCTTAAGAAGAATAACAAGTGGCACATGTGCATTGATTACACTAGCATCAACAAAGCCTGCCCCAAAGATCCATTTGCTCTGCCACGAATAGACCAAGTGATCGATTCCACAGCCGAATGCGAGTTGTTGTCTTTCCTTGATGCCTATTCCGGCTACCACCAGATCAAGCTGGATCCGGATGATCGACTGAAGACCGTCTTCATCACGCCATTTGGCGCCTTCTACTACATCACCATGACGTTCGACTTGAGGAATGCCGGTGCCACCTTCCAACACTGTATGCAGAAGTTCTTGCTCAAGCAACTCGGATGCAATGCCCATGTTTACATGGACGACATTGTGGTGAAGATGGAAAAGCGTGGCACCCTGATGGAGCACATGAAAGAAACCTTTGAAAATCTGTGCCGCTTCAACATCAAGCTCAACCCGGAGAAGTGTGTGTTCGGCATGCCAGCTGGACAGCTCCTAGGCTTCCTTGTCTCAGAACGCGGCATCGAGTGCAATTCTTTGAAGATGAAGGCCATCAAGAGGATGGAAACCCACCAAGCTGCATGATGTGTAGAAGTTTGCCGGGTGCCTGGCATCCTCAGCCGCTTCATTAGTCGGCTGGGCGAAAAAGCACTCCCTCTGTACAAGCTCATGAAGAAAACCACTTGCTTCGAGTGGAACGACCAGGCGAACGCCATCTTCCTCTAGCTCAAGCGTATGATGTCAACACTGCCTATCCTCCTCTACATCTCCGCCACCAACAGAGTTATCAGCAGGGTGATTGTTGTCGAGCGCCCAGAAGCCGGCAAGGCACAGTCGGTCCAGAGGCTAGTGTATTATCTGAGCGAAGTCCTATCGGTCTCCAAGCAGAATTACTCCCACTACCAGAAGATGTGCTATTGCGTGTACTTTGCCGCCAAGAAACTGAAGCAGTACTTTCAAGAGCACTCCATCACGGTCGTCTGCACCGCCCCCCTTGCCGAGATCATAAGCAACAGAGATGCCTCGGGCCGGGTGGCCATGTGGGCCATCGAGCTGGCTCCACACACCATTTTCTACCAGCCCCGCACTACTAACAAGTCCCAAGCACTGGCCGACTTCCTCGTTGATTGGGCTGAGTCCCAGTACCTGCCGCCAACTCTGGACTCTATGCACTGGCGAGTGCACTTTGATAGCTCAAAGCTGCGCACTGGCCTGGGAGACGACATTGTTCTCACCTCTCCCACAGGCGACAAGCTAAAATACATGTTGTAGATCCACTTTGCCGCCTCCAACAATGTAGACGAGTATGAAGCGCTCATCTTCCGGCTCCGACTGGCCAAAGAAATCGGCATTCTCCGCATCCTCTGCTACGGCGACTCGGACTTGGTGGTCCAGCAGTCGTCCGACGACTGGGACACCAAGGATGCCAATACGGCAAGCTACCGCTTCCTCGTCCAGCAGATGAGAAGCCACTTCGACGGGTGCGAATTCATTCATGTGCCACGGGATGACAACGAAGCAGCATATGCTCTCGCCCGCATCGGCTCCACCCGACATGCTATACCATCTGGCGTCTCCCTAGAGCGCCTCCGCAAGCCGTCCATCAAGCCTTCACCGGAGCCCGATTCAATCTTCGTGCCGGCTGCCCCGGGATTAGCCGGATCCAGCTCGGGGACTTCAACAGTCGGTGCGGGGACTTCAGCGGCCGGCTCGGGGACCTCACCACGCGGCCCGGGTGCTGCAGCACCAGCACCCGACCCAGCGCTCCTAGCAGGAAGCCCGAGGGCTGCTGCAGTCGGCTAGGGGACTTCATCAGAGCCATCCGGAGTGGCCGGCTCCAGCCCGCCGCCTCCCAACCTGCCCCCCTCGTACCAGTAGCCGTGTTCACAGTTGTGGCGGCCCCATCTTGGGCGCAACCCATCCATGACTATTTGGTCAGTCACGTGCTGCCAACCGACCAGGTGCTAGCAAGACAGATCCAGCACAGAGCAGGCTCCTACAACATTGTCAATCAAGAGCTCGCAAGGCGGAGTGTGACTGGCATCCACCAACGCTGTGTAGAACCAGAGAAAGGCATGGAGATCGTCAGAGATATACAACAAGGTGAATGTGGCCACCATGCGGCCAGCAGGTCCCTTGTTGCCAAAGCTTTCTGCCATGGATTCTTCTGGCCGACTACTTTGGACGATGCCAAAGAGTTAGTTAAGTAGTGAAAGGGGTGTCAGGTGTTCAGTGCCAAGCAGCACCTGCCGGCCTCCGCCCACAAGACCATCCCCATCACCTCGCCCTTTGCCGTGTGGGGCTTGGATATGGTAGGCCCATTCAAGATGGCACGCGGCGGGATGACCCATCTGCTGGTCGCCGTGGACAAGTTCACCAAGTGGATAGAAGCAAAACCGATCAAGAAGCTGAATGGTCCGACTGCTGTCACATTCATCGCCGACATCACTGTCAGATATGGTGTTCCTCACAGCATCATCACCATCATCGACACCAACTTTGCCAAAGGCTCCTTTGCCCATTTCTGCGCCAATCAGGGCGTCCGACTGGACTTAGCGCCCGTTGCCCATCCGTAGTCAAACGTCCAGGTGGAGCAAGAAAACGGCTTCAGCTTGTCTGGCATCAAGCCCCGCCTAATCGAGCCGCTAGAGCGGTCGGCCGGCTGCTAGATCAACGAGAAGCCGACCGTCCTCTGGAGTCTCCGAACCACGCCGAATAGATCAACCGGCTTCACGCCCTTCTTCCTCGTGTACGGTTCTGAGGCGATCATCCCTATGGATATCGAGTTCGACTCGCCTCGGGTTACCATGTACACGGAGGCGGAGGCAAAAGAGGCGCGAGAAGACGGTGTCGATCTGCTGGAAGAGGCCCGATTGCTAGCATGCAGCCGGTCTGCCATCTACCAGCAGAGCATGCGCCGCTACCACAACAAGAAGGTCAGGCCGCGTTCTTTCCATGAGGGCGACCTTGTGCTCCGCCTGATCCAGCGATCAGCAGGATAGCACAAGCTCGCGGCACCTTGGGAAGGCCCCTTCATCATCAGCAAGGCCCTGGGCAACGACTTGTACTACCTCATCGATGCCCAGAAGCCCAGGGCGCGCAAGAGATGCATAGCCGGCGAAGAGACGGAGTGGACATGGAATGCAAACCTGCTCCGCCTATTTTACAGTTGATTCGAGTGTATGTATCACGCCAACTTTTGTATTAAGTAAAAGACCTCAGGTCCCCCTAAGAGAACTCGGGGGCTACCTTTTTATCTATCTATGAGCTAAGCTTATGCCATGACTTGAGTTTTTTATTCCTGCCCGTCCGGGTTTCGGCCAGCTGGCCCGGGGCTCGCTGCCTTGACCTAAGTTTGCACCAGTCGGAGCCGACTAGTAGTGTGCCGCCACTAAAAGCCCTCTATCCGCCCTAAGTTGCAGCTTGTAGTGCGGCTGTCCGACTGGCGGGAGCTAAAGGCCGAAATAGTCGCCCACACGAAATTCGACTAAAGAAGAATGCTAACTTAGGCCAGTCGGCCCTCCGACTCCCTCGTCCGGCTGCTCAGCAGCCGGCATGCCGGCTTCTCACTTGATCGAGCCACACTCTACACGGCCTAAGTAACTTGCCCATTTCGAAGAACGACCAAGTCCCTGACCCAGCCATAGACCGCCGAGCGGCTGTTCGGCTGGCAGGGAGGCGGCCAAGGAAACGTGGCACAGCAGAAAGCCAAAGAGAGAAAGGCAAAAATCGAACAAGAATTTAAACTTATGTACATTGCAAAAGGCCAGAGGCCAGCATCCATGAAGTTTAAAGTACACACCTAGTGGGTGGAGTTGCGCATACTTAACAGAACTGTTCAAAAGGATTACGGCACAGGACAAGACAAAGTAAATATGGCCACCTAGACCAGAGGAGCAGCAGGCGGGTTCGAGGGGTTGGCGGAGGTAGCGTGGCCAGTTGGTGGAGCGGCCGGCTGGCTGGTCTCGGTTTGGTCGACAACGGCGACAGTTGGCGTAGCCACCCACGGCTCACTGGTTGAAGCCTGATCAGGCTGAGGCTAGCCGCCCGCTCGACCTCCGGCGCGTCTTCGTCCTCCTCGATGTCGCTGTCGGCATCATCCTCATCGCTGGAGGCGATTTCTTCCGCCGAATCCTCCTCACCCAGTTGGTTCAACCCAAACCAGCTAGGCGGCACCACACTGCCATCAGCATCCAAGTCGGGGACGAAGACGGTAGTGTTGGTGTAGTCGGCAAGCGCCGCTACACACCGGGTGAGCTCAGGGCCCACCTCCACCAGCTCGTCTGCGGCCTCCAACCGAAACGTGGCCAGCTTGGTCAAGTCCAGGTTTGGGTACCATGCCTTGGCAAACTCCAGGGTCGTTTGAGCACCCGCCCGAGCCGCGGCACCCTTACAGGCCTCGTAGCGGCCAACTACAGCCTCCAGCCATTCGGTGGTCCGGCCAGGGGTGCGCGGGATCCGAACACCCGGCCATAGGGCGGCCGGCACAAGAGCACCGACATGTTGCAGACGGCAGATCGTCTGATGGGGCGGGTGCAAGCGAGTCTTGACCGCCAGGAGCTGCTCGCCGAGATTCCGGGGTGTGTTGGGCGCAATGTCCGCGCCCCCCGCCCTTCACGTCGAACGCCGCGCCTCGATGGCCTGGGTGACGGCGACGGAGTAGCCCGGGAAGTACTCTGAGAAGGAAAAAGATCAAGAAATGAGAAGATAGAAGCCGACTCCCATAGCAGTCGGCAGCCACTCAAGAAGAAGAGAACAACTTACTGTTGATCAAGTCCTTGATCTCCCCATAGTCGGTGTTCAGGAACTCCTCCTTCTTGGCCAAGTTTGAATGCTGACTCTCGAACTCGGCCTTGAGGAGGTCCTCGCCATTCTTCAGCTACTGGATCTCCGTCATGTGCTGCTGGACCTCCTCCTTGTGCCGCTCTGCCTGGTCGGACAGCTCCTTGTTCAGGCTCTCGCACTCCTACACCACCTCGCTGCGCTCCAGCTCCTTGGCGCGGAGCTCGCTCTCAACCTCGCCCAAGCGCTGCTGCAGTGCAGCAGCTGCCTCTGCGAAGATAAAAAAGAATACATCAGCAAAAAGAAAGTGGTTTCCGGAAGATCCGGCTCGACTTCTCAGCAGTCGCCCCGAATCTCAGGGTCTACACCCAGTTTGTGCGCTGGCGCACCCCCGTGAGAAGAAAGGCCTAACGCTTACTTCGGCTCTCATTCAAGTCACTGGTCCGCTTGGCCAGCTCCTTGACGTGGGAGTTGTAGGTAGCTGCGCAGAGGTTGTGGTAGTCCTACAGCAAGGCCAAAAATAAGAAAAGGCAAACAAGGTTAGCACTCGGAACTCACCTTAAAGTTCTGAGCCACCTGCTCAGCATCTGGCCCAAAACTCGTGGGGCTAAACCCAGTGGGTGTGCTGGCATGCCCCCACGGATGATTACGAGAAGACAAAAACAAAAAGTAAGTATGTACCTGAACAACCGCTGGCAACGCCAGGAACTCCTGCACGCATTTTTGGAGGGCGGCGCCTTCGGTGCCAAGCTGGTTCTGGATGTCCTGCACCGACATGTTCAAGGTGCCGCCACCACCGCCAGACGCCCAGTCCATCGTGTTGGCGCTGGTGGTCTCAACATCGGGCATCGCTGAGCTGGAGGCTCCGACCTTCATTAGCCGCGACACCCAGTTCGCCTTCGTCGGGCGCCGACGCGCCGTGATGTGGACATGGGAAGTGGCCCCACCATCAGCTGGCCGTCAGACGGTGCCGCCTGCAGCCCCTCGGGCTGGCCAACCAGCATGTCAGCAGTCAGCGGCGGCAGAACCACCTCTTCCCCAAGCCCGGGGCCGCCTCCTTCCTTCTGCATGACCGACAGGACAACGCTGGCTCTGCCAGCCTGCTCCGGGGCCTCCGGCGCAGGCGGCTCCGGGTGCTGCGAGTCGACAGGCCCGGAGGCCTGACAGCGGGACGCCTCCGCCTCCTGCGCCTTGGCGGCCGCGTCCGCTATTCCTTGATCGCCGCCTCGTCCTGCACCTTGGCCGCAGCATCGGCCTGCACTTGCGCCGCCCTGGCCGCCTTCTCCCGCTCCTCGTGCTCCTCCCGCGCATTCCTCTCTGTGGCCTCCTAGAGGTCGGCAAGCGGGTCCACACGGTGGGGTGTAGCAGGGTTGTTGGCCTCCCCAACCACCGAAGCCTCCGGGGCCCACAAGAGGGACAGCGGGGCCCTGTTCAAGCAAGCAGGAAAAAGCATTGAAGAAAGAGCAAAGAAGAAACAAATGAAAGCGACAAAAGGAGAATCACAAGCACTTACATAGACAGCCCCAGGCACGGCTTCGGCACCCTCTAGTACTGGGTCGCCTTCGCAGCACTTCATGCCGCTTGGTCGCGGCGGCCGAGGTCTTCGGCTTCTTGGTCCGGCTACCGAAGAGCCGTCCCTTAGCCCGACGCTTTGGCGCACTGGCTACCACAGTCGGTGCAGCCAAAGAGCCGGTGCCCATCTTGTTAGTGTGGTGGCCGCGACACAGTTCACGGTCTTCTGCATCGTCGTCCGGCCACTCCCCCAGGCCGCCTCCAGAGAAGCCGCCTGTTTCCCCTCCACCGCCGCCTGTGGCGTTGTCCTCCTCCATGGCGGCCGCCCCCAAGTCAGGTTCGCCCTCATCACTCACCTACCGGTCCGGTAGGAACTCCTTGCCTGGAGCCAGTTGGAGGGGCGTCTGGCCCGGGAAGTACTGCACCAAGGCCAACTCCTCAGACGACGGGAAGAACTCTGACCAGCCAAAGAGAAAAGTAAAGAGAAGTGAAGTTCTTACTGTAGGCGGCAGATTGTCCCGGCTATATGGCGGCTTGCCGAATTGCCACTCCGACTCCGACAGCTTGTAGTCGGAGATGTGGTTCACCAGCCGGACAATCTACAAGACCAGCATCTCCTTGGTGGACATCCGGCACGGGTTCCGGTGCCCACTCATGGTGCTGATGATGTGGGGCCACCATTGGAGAGGCAGCACCCGGCGCTCCACGAAGGCGGCCAGCAAGTCGGAGGGCCGGAGGTGCTCCGAGTCGATCATCACCTGAAGCCAGGCGAGGGCGTTGGTGGAGGGGATCGACAGAGTCTTCAGCCGGAAGCTCCAGTTGGCCCGAGGCTTGGCAGGCGGGCCGGCTGCATAAGATGACAAGTTGACGAAGTTCCGCTCCAGATTGAGGTTCTCGACGTAGAAATACGACCGCTGCCATAGTTTGGCTGACTGCAGTAGGGCGATGGTTGGGATGTAAGGCCCGCCCCGGTCTCGGAGCGCTGCACCACGACACAGGCTCCACACTGCGCCGCCTCGCCTTTGGTGGCAGTGCCGAGCTTGAGGTAGAAAAGCTCTGCCCACAGCTCGAGTGTGGACGGAGTGCCATGGTAGCCTTCGCAGAGCATGACGAAGGCGGAGAGCAGCACAACCGTGTTTGGCGTGAGGTGGTGGGGCTGCACTCCGTAGAAGTCCATTAGCGAGCGGAGGAACCTTCTTGCCAGAAGGTAGAAGCGGCGAAGAAAGTGCGCCCGAAAGACGACATACTCGCTGTCCTTCACTGCCAGAGAAATCTCCCTTGCAGGGGGGAGACGCACCTTGACGTTGGTGTGATGAGAAAGACACCGCGTCTCGCGGAGGAACTGGATATGATCCTCATGGACGGTGGAGCCGTCCCAGTCATCAGCGCGGCCGCTAAGCGCCATGGGCTTCGTGCTCGGCAGCGGCGCGAGGCGGCAGTGGCGAAGAAACGGCCGGCGACGATGAGCCGCAGCAGCACTCCGACAAGGGAAGAAGGCGCAGTAGCAGCAAGGAAGAAGGCTCATCGACAATGAGGAAGGAGGAGCAAGACCGGGGGAGAGGAGGGCGCGCATGCGTTCTGCCGCCCCCTCGCCCCCCTACTTATAGCCCCGCGGCGGTGGAGCCGAGGGGGCGAGGCGTGGGGGAACGTGGGATTAACTGTGCCCACTCCTCCAACGACCCCGTGTGTTCCACGCCTTAAAGGCGTGTATTAAACCGCCCTGGAAGAGCAACCGTCCGCCCCGGCCATAGCGGATCCACATGCGTGCCGAGGCCCTATAGTGGCGGGCCCGGGCCTGCGGCGACGTCCCTTTGCGGGCGAGGGCTGGCAGGCCGATCTGGCCGCCAGGCGCCGTGTGGCAGGCAGGCAGCGGGCCGCGGACCTGTCGCCCAGTCGGCATGCCGCCTGGCCCCCACCACGATGATTCGAATTCTGCCAGGCGGCCGCGACTACATCCGACTCCTGGCACCTGCCTCCTCCCCAGGCGGACGGAGCAGAAGGCAGAAGGCCACTTAAAGAGGGAAACTGTTGAGGCTCCCCGACCGCCCAAGCCGTAGAACCTCACCAGCTTCGGGGACTACTGACGGGGGGATAGACCCAGGTAGCCTCATCCGCACCTTAGTAGATTTCAAGACATCGGGGCTAGCCTGGCCCCTCAGTCCGACTGGTCGCAAGGCCGGCCTCCGAGGCCGGCTGGAGCCAACCGGCCGCCTCCTAGAAGGCGGCGCGCCTCAGAAGGCGGCAATGGCATGGGCCAACTCCTAGCAGGCGGCCCATCGCCACCTCAGAATCTGCACCCACCTGCTACAACAAGACAGGGCATGGCAACATTGCCACCTGCCACCCCCGAATCCCGGAAGGAGTGTGGCTCCAATGGAGACATACTAGGCAGACACCCTTCGCCTGGCACGACACTGTAGCCACGCTGCCCACGTGTACTAGAAGACGTTAAGGCCCGAGCAGGTGGCCTCAAGGGGAGGCCGACTCCTAGAAGGCAGCGGCCCCTCCCCTTGGAGTCTATGCACAATTAACAAGAGGTCATGGGGTGTGGCTACAATGATCATCCGCCAGGTGGCGGCACTGTAGCCATGCGCCCCTTGACCAAGCCATCGTCATCAGGGGCAGGGGTATAGTGCAGCATGGTCCCCCTGGCCCGTAGGCGGCAGGCCCTACCTGTCGACTGAGTTCGCGGTAGCCGGCGGGAGCCACCAGGCGGAGGGCCCGAGCAGCCGGCGGAGAAGCCGCAGCCTAGAGACACCGACGGCCGAGTCCAAAGGGCCAGCCGGATTACCATTGTATCCCTAGAGGGTAGGCCTATATAAACCCCCCACGGTCACCCATGCAAAGGGTTCAACCCCTTTAGATCACACACACACCAATATCTAAGGAGAAGTAGTGCGAGCAGCCTTCTTCCTCCTCTAGCCCGAATAGCTCGAGGAGCACCCTTGTACTTGCTATTGATCATAGTGATGCGGAGACCCCATAGAGCAGGATTAGGGATGTTATCTCCACGGAGAGCCCCGAACCTGGGTAGGACCCGGCGTCGTTTGCAGTCTTGCCTACTCCCGCTTCTAGATCCCGACAACGTTCTATTGACCCCCTACATGATTTGCCACCCGTTGGCATATGTCGAGGAAATACCATGACAACTCTTCCGGTCGAGGTGAAGATACCCCGAACAAGCCCCTCAAAGGATTATTTTCCATAGTAACAAGTGACAGTAAATTTCAGCACACTATATAAATGTTTCCTTACCAAATTCCACTTACCAAAGACGATTCACTCCCCGGCAACGACGCCAGAAAAGAGTATTGATGACTCACAAGTGTAGGGGATCTATCATAGTCCTTTCAATAAGTAAGAGGGTCGAACCCAACAAGGAGCAGAACAAAATGACAAGTGGTTTTCAGCAAGGTATTCTCTGCAAGCACATAAATTATTGGTAACAGATAATTGTGTGATAAGATAATTTGTCACGGGTAACAAGTAACACTACAAAAAAAAGACACATCCGTGACATTTTGGGCCGAACAATTTTTTTTCTGTCATACATATGACACTTGACGACAATTGTGAAAAAACCTGGTATCATCATAGATGTGGTGGGCTCCTACTTCTATGACAAAATATCATGACAGAAAATGGGCTTTTTGTCCTGGGCGGGCCGGAGATGTAGCTGCATGACATTCTTTGGGCCGTCCATGACGGAAAAAACCGTGGTAGAAGCGAGGGGGAGGAAAATTTTGGGGAGTTGCCGGTTACGGTGCGAGAGCGATGCGCGTTTCTCTCGTACAGGTACACGCGTGTGTGCGAGGCGTTGGCTCTAACTGAACCCGAGTGAGGCGTTGGGGTCTAACTGAACCCGAGCGATTGCACTGCAGGCTACGCGTTACTGAACCCGAGTGATCGATCGATGGCTGTTAACTGAACCCGATGGAGCGATTCCTTCGCTACTACTGCTAACTGCAGCTGATTTATGCTGCCTCTGGGATGAACAGTGAGTGTTCCGGGGGGGTGGACGAAAAGTGAGCAGTGGCGTTGCCTCTGGATGAACAGGAACCCGTGGTGTGGAGGGCTGGATGAACAGTAGACGGTGGAGGGGTGGCCGTGGAGGGGTGGTTGAATAGGAACCCGTGGTGTGGAGGGCTGGATGAACAGTAGACGGTGGAGGGGTGCCCGTGGAGGGGTGGTTGAACAGTAGCCGGTGGAGTAGCACGCGGTGGAGGCTGGATGAACAGGAGCACGTGGAGGCTGGAGGAGGTCGACGGTAGCCCATGGAGGCTGGAGGAGGTCGATGGTGGAGATGAACAGTATCCCGTGGAGTCCCGTTTTGCGCTACGCCACACCCCTCCCGATGAACAGGACCCCCGTTTCGACCGTAGCGCTCCAACACAAGTCTGTTTCGTCCGTTTTTCGGTACGCCACACCCCTCCCGATCAACAGGACCCCCGTTTGCTGTAGGAGGTCCGTTTCCTCCGTTTTGCGCTACGCAATGGTCCCTCCCGATCAACAAGACCCAGTTTTGAACATGGCCGGTCGAACACAAGGCCGTTTCCTCCGTTGTGCGGTACGCCAGGCCTCGTTTCCATCGCATGTTCCGTCCAAGCCCTCCCGATGAACACGACCATGCATTGCGTTCCGACCCAGCCGGTTGGCTCCCCATGAACACGATGACGATGTTGTTTCTCCGTTCTAACCCAGCCATGTACGTATGCACAATAGGCGTTAGAGACCCTGCCCGTATGTACGTATGTGGCCGTATTTTCTTTCTTGCACCCTCGCCACTGTACGTACATGTACATGCTACGTGCGTGCATGTACTATGACACATGCGCGCCTCTACATCCACCAGTATATATGTACGTACACGTTCGCGACCAGAATGACAATGCTACATACGCTTCGACCAGGTGGGTCCCGACTGTCAGGCACTTCCTTGCGTGCGAAGATGTAGCTGGTGGGTCCCAGTAGTCAGGGGGCGAATCGTTTTTTTTTGCCCGGACGCACTTCCTTGCGTGTGAAGGTGTAGCTGGTGGGTCCCAACAGTCAGGGGGGAAACATTTTTTTCGCGAAATATGGGGGCCCGTCCGGTGGGTCCCCGCTGTCAGGTGGAGGAATAATTATTTTGCGCGTAATAAGGAGGCACTTCCTTGCTGCGGCCATGGACCCAGCTGTCAGCCTTTGCACGTACAGTCCACGTCCGATGGAAGCCGTTCCTTGACCACGTTGACCACGCCGTGGTGAGAGCACCAGGGCGGTGGATGACGACGAGGACTAGGAAGGGGACGATGCGGAGCCGGGGAAGACGCGGCAGTGGATGCCCACGCATAGAGGAGTACGAGGGTTCACTGGTTCGCTGTGGTGTGAGGCTGCCGTCGCCGCAGAATAACAAGGGGTGTGGGTGAGTAGAGGGATGGCCTGGCCAGCGGTGGGAGTAGTAGGGGGTGGTGAGGCCTCCGCCACATCGCAGCCGGCCACGGGAGGTAGGAGCACGACGCATGACCGTCGCTGGTTTGGGCGGCTAGAGCAACAAGACCAGAGGTTGAAGAAGCACTACGGCCGTTGGATGGACATCGTACAGTCACTGGAGCTAGAATCGTGCATATTGACTAAGTTCACAAAGCCCTCTATCCCCGTCAACTTAGTAGGCCCACAAGTCAGCCTGCCACTATACTGGGTCGCAGCTAACAGGGGGAGTATTCATTTTTTTTGTGCGTAATAAGGAGGCACTTCCTTGCATGCGAAGATATAGCTGGTGGGTCCGAGCTGTCAGCGGCGGTAACGTTTTTTTTGCGAAATACTAAGGCCCTTTTGGTGGGTCCCTGATGTCAGGTGGAGGAATCATTATTTTGCCGTAATAAGGAGGCATTTCCTTGCATGCGGCCGTGGACCCAGCTGTCGGCCTCTCCACGTATAGTCCACTTCAGATGCATGTTGGTCGTTGACCACATTGACCAGGCCGCGCCGAGAGCACCAGGGCGGTGGACGACAGTGAGGCCTAGGAAGGGAACGACACGGAGGCAGGGAAGATTCCGCAGTTGTTTCGACTCACATTCAAACTGATTTTAAAAATAAATGTATATCAATATAAAATCCAACAAATTCTCGACACATAAAAATTAATGTAATTTAAAATCTCGAAATGAAAAAAAGATATTTGCAACTAATTGTCGGTTTGATGTGTTTTAAAAATGTACAGCCCATTTCTCATTACTAATAGGACATTTTCTCGGCTAACGGAATGAAGTTCTCCTCGTCTTGAAAGATTTGCAGCCCAACTGGCCTGACAAAGCGACTTACTTGGCAAATCACAAAAAAACTGGGTTGTGGCCTTGGACCCAGCTATCAGCCTCTCCACGTACAGTACTCTTCCGATGGAAGTCGATCGTTGACCACATTGACCACGCCACGCCAAGAGCACCAAGGCGGTGGACGACGGCGAGGCCTAGGAAGGGGACGACGAGGAGCCGGGGAAGACGCGGTAGTGGATGCCCACGCGGAGAGGAGTACGAGGGTTCACTGGTTCGGCTGCGGCGTGAGGCTGCTGTCGCCGCAGAATAACAGGGGGTGTGGGTGAGTAGTGGGATACCCTGGGCCAGCGGTGGGAGTAGTAGGGGGTGGTGAGGCCTCCGCGGCATCACAGCCGGCCATGAGAGGCAGGAGCACGCGGCACGACCGGCGCTACTTTGGGCGGCTGGAGCAAGAAGACCAGAGGTTGAAGAAGCACTATGGCTGTTGGATGGACATCGTACGGTCACTGGAGCTAGAATCGTTCATATTGACTAAGTTGACAAAGCCCTCCGTCCTCGTCAACTTAGTAGGCCCACAAGTCAGCCACCCACTATGGTGGGTCCTAGCTAGCAGGGGGTATTCATTTTTTGGTGCGTAATAAGGAGGCACTTCCTTGCGTGCGAAGATATACCTGATGGGTCCGACCTGT